>NC_059379.1:465000-515000 GCF_019703515.2 Myxocyprinus asiaticus | reverse complement strand
AGCATCTCACAGCAATTTTAAAGACCAGGAGGAAGAGAAATGTGAGTGAGTGGACAGGTCACATGGCGTTCTCTAAAGCTCTTCTGAAGTGGCGATTGATTGGTGAAGGTTACAGCAGTCAACTGTCCATCGATGAGCAGAAGTACATCTTCAGACTGGCCTTCCGTATGTGGAGTGAAGTCTCACCACTGGAGTTTGTGGAGGATCTACACTCGCCTCTGGAGGAGATTGACATCAGATTGGGCTTTGGAACAGGTCAGTGTCACACACCTGTCAGACTGTAAGAACTGTACAAGAATTCTACATACAGCCAGAACTTTCATCTACAGGTTTTTTCACACTTGAGTCCCCTTCATCGACTTGGTCAAAGGAGGGATAACACACTCTCTTAAACTACATAGAAAATTAATTAACCACTAACAAAAGCCTTCATCGTTCAAAATCATAGGACAATGCATCTACGTGTATCTCCTCAGTTAATTCGGGATGACTTCAAGGACTTTAACACTAAAACTTATAGTTCATATAAAATCATTTTGTTTAATCATCGACCCACAACACTTACTTAGTTTACTAATTTTAACTACTAATAGTTAACATAACTAATATTGGCATTATATTCATTCATTTTCTGTAATATCATAATTTCATTTACAGCTGCCTTGAAACAACGCCTGTTGTGAAAAGTGCTATACAAGTAAATTTGACTTGACTCTTTAAAAATAAAACAAACTCCTTTAAAGACCTCAGAAAATTGGGGGCCTGGGTAGCTCAGCAGGTAAAGACACTGACTATCACACCTGGAGTTGCGAGTTTGAATCCAGGGCGTGCTGAGTGACTCCAGCCAGGTCTCCTAAGCAACCAAATTGGTCCGGTTGCTAGGGAGGGTAGAGTCACATGGGGTAACCTCCTCGTGGTCGCCATAATGTGGTTCTCACTCTCGCTTGGGCGTGTGGTAAGTTGTGTGTTGATGCCGCGGAGAATAGCGTGAAGCCTCCACACACGCTATGTCTCCGTGGTAACGCACTCAACAAGTCACGTGATAAGATGCGCGGATTGATGGTCTCAGACGCGGAGGCAACTGAGATTCGTCCTCCACCACCCAGATTGAGGCGAGTCACTGTGCCACCACGAGGACTTAGAGCGCATTGGGAATTGGGCATTCCAAACTGGGAGAAAAAGGGGAGAAAAAAAAAGACCTCAGAAAATTTTTGGACTAAAAAAAAGTTACTTGCTTGTGTTGACGGACTGTATTTCCCATTAAAACAGAAGGTTTGGGACTTTTTTTTTTTTAAATAGCTAAACACCTGTAGTTCACGTCAGAGAACCGTGATTCGCTACTTGCTCTTCCTGGTGGAATCTGAGGGAGGGGCATTTGCATTCTAGAGAGAATTTGATTGGATGTAAGTTTGGTTACGCCCCTGTGGACAAGATGAGTCATTAACATTATTGAAATTCCTTGTTGTTGATTCAAATGATCCAGTTATAATAATAAAAATATGTTTAATTTATATAGCGCCTTTCCAGAGCTCAAGGACGCTTCACAATAAAGAACAGTAACATAACAATCATATAGACAATCATATGTTGCGGGAGCTGAACGACCTGCACACTTTTCAACTGAAGCACTTCTTAACTAGCAGTTTAATCACTTTTCTCAAATGCATCCTGTTTACAGACTATATATGAGATTAATCAGCATATACATACTGTAGATATACAGTAAAATTATAATGAACATCTTCACATTGTGAATAAGCTGTTGACGTAACAATGCACAAAATCCTAAACTCTCTCTATTACACTGAATTTGTAGTCTTTAAAAGCACGAAGAATCCACAACACAGTAACTTCACAGTTCCTAATACTTCAGGATCAAACATCATATGCTGTTACTGCAGGAGCTTATTTCAGGATTTCACAAAATGAGTTGATACATGTTTAAACTAACAGTTTGTCTAAAATTATTTTTGAATCTAAAATTGACAAAAATGAATGAATATGACATGCAAAAATATTGACTATACTTTTTTTCCTCCCCTTTTCTCCCCAATTTGGAATGCCCAATTCCCAATGCGCTCTAAGTCCTCGTGGTGGTGTAGTGACTTGCCTCAATCCGGGTGGTGGAGGACGAATCTCAGTTGCCTCTGCGTCTGAGACCGTCAATCCGCGCATCTTATCACGTGACTTGTTGAGCGTCGTTACCGCGGAGACATAGTGCGTGTGGAGGCTTCACGCTATTCTCCGCGGCATCCACACACAACTCCCCACACGCCCCACCGAGAGCGAGAACCACATTATAGCGAAAACAAGGAGATTACCCCATGTGACTCTACCCTCCCTAGCAACCGGGCCAATTTGGTTGCTTAGGAGACCTGTCTGGAGTCACTCAGCACGCCCTGGATTCAAACTCGCGACTGCAGGTGTGATAGTCAGCGTCAATACTCGCTGAGATACCCAGACCCCGTAAAAAGTTTATTTGAAACAGACATGAACTAAGGCACACATGTTCAATTAAGATTTAAAAGTGGAGTTAAAAAGTGAACCGAGTGAGCCCAGTTCTTTTTGCATTTACACTGTAACTGGTCTTTAAAGTGGACTTGTTCTCATTTTTCTACATTTAAGGTGGTTTTTAAACTAGGCATGTTTGTTGCGGTCCAAATCCGAGTGCGCCCCCTGCAGCATTGGTCTGGTATCAGACTCTGTTGAACCCCAGAGCTTTTCTGTCATCAACTTGCGTCATCACAAACGTGCACATGAACAGGTCACTATATTTGAGTGTTTTTTTAATAATGTGGGGTCATTATGCACACCAGAGTGAATGACACTTGTGCCTCAGTGCATCACATGCCATAATTCAGCAGATGTGCATGTGCAGGAGAAGGAGACTACTGTTGAGGCTCACAAACAATGTTTTTTTTATTTTTTGAGGAGACAGCTGGTTGCAAGCAATGGATTTGCAGCACTGCTTAAACTCTGCCACTCATGGTGCACGTGTGTGTGTGTGTTTTTGTGCAACTGATGATGTAGTCAGGGGCGGACCGGGACTTTTCCCGGTGGGCCAGCCACAAAACGGGGCCGAACACCCCCAAACCCCTGAGTTGCGACCAACTCAGCAGACAAGGCATCACAACATAGTCATATTATGTAGTGAGATGTTTTGGAAAAATAGCTTTATCTAAAAAAGAAAATACTGTAAATATGTAATAATTTTTTGTCCATTTTCTAAACATTTGTTGCAAATTTTCAAAAGTGCGAAAGCGTCTTATATCTAGGAGAACTGATGCGGTAGTTTGTGGGTTGTAGATCTGTCAGAACTGATTTGGCTTTGCTGCCCCCTGCAGGCAGACACCTGGGCTGCTCTCAACGGTTTGACGGCGCAGGTCGTGAGTTTGCTCACGCGTGGTTCCTGGGAGACATTCATTTCGACGATGATGAACATTTCACCGTCCCAAACACAGGCAGCGGGATCAGTCTGCTCAAGGTAAGAGACACAACGCTCACAGACTGAAGCTTTGCCCAACACTTCAGATGCAGATTGTTGCCGTTACATGTTGTTTTTATTGTAAACTTAGAATCAGACGTCCCTGATCTGTCTCCCTCAGGTAGCGGTTCATGAGATTGGTCATGTTTTAGGACTCCCTCACATCTACCGGTCCGGCTCCATCATGCAGCCCAGTTACCTGCCACAGGAAGCTGGATTTGAGATCGACTGGCTGGACAGGAAATCCATTCAGAACCTTTATGGTAAGAACTCTGTAAACACTCATCTGAAGTGAGCTTGTGTTTCCTTTAGCAGACAGTACTAGTCACTAGTTCCGTTACCCATCACCCGTTTGTGTGTGTTTTCTCTGTCAGGTGTGTGTATGGGTCGCTTCAGTACTGTGTTTGATTGGGTCAGAAAGGAGCAGACAGCGTATGGTGAGGTCGTGGTGCGTTTTAACACATACTTCATGCGGGACGGCTGGTACTGGCTTTATGAGAACCGCAATAACAGAACGCGGTACGGCGATCCGGTCGCAGTGCAGGTGGGGTGGCACGGGCTGCCCGCTGGTGGAGTGGACGCTTACATTCATGTGTGGAACCGCAAAACAGACGCTGTTTACTTCTTTAAAGGTAAAATCTGTGTATTGCATTAATGAAAACTACTTGGTCTACATCTCTTATTAGATTTAAAGGAACAGTTCACCCAGAAATCATCTTTTATCATCATTTATTCACCCTCATGCCATCCCAGATTTGTATGACTTTCTTTCTTCTGCAGAACACAAATGAAGATTTTTAGAAATATATTTCAGCTCTGTAGGTCCATACAATGCAAGTGGATGGTGACCAGAACTTTGAAGCTCCACAAAGCACATAAAGGCAGCATAAAAGTAATCCATAAGACTCCAGTGGTTTAATCCATGTCTTCAGAAGTGATATGATAGGTGTGGGTGAGAAACAGATCAATATTTAAGTCCTTTTATACTATAAGTTCTCCTTCCTGCCTAGTAGGTGGCGATATGCACAAAGAATTTGAATTGGCAAAAACAAAAGAAGAAAGTGAAAGTGAAAGTAGAGATTTAAAGTATAAAATGACTTAAATATTGATCTGTTTCTCACCCACACCTATCATATCACTTCTGAAGACATGGATTAAATCACTGGAGTTGTATGGATTACTTTTATGCTGCCTTTATGTGCTTTTTGGAGCTTCAAAGTTCTGGTCACCATTCACTCGCATTGTATGGCCCTTCAGAGCTGAAACATCTGGGATGGCATGAGGGTGAGTAAATGATGAGTGAACTATCCCTTTAAGCAGTTATTATGTATTGATCAATGATCCACCACACACATGTTTTTGACAGTTTTCGGAATAACACACTACCATAATAATTAAAATGATTATTTTTGTTATATGTTATAAGTATGCTGTGCTCAGTATGCACATGTTCTGTATGAATGGAATACCTGGATGACCTACTACATACACTTGCAAAATATATAGTATACAACAGATCAGACAGCCTTATATCAGACTACCAAAAGTTAGGCATTTTTACACAAAATTATAAATGCTAAACAATCATAATTATTTCTGAAATGGTAGCTGGACACCACATGCTGAATTATTTAAAGTCATGTGACAACATTGTAGCACAGCACATAATTAATGGTTATAATAAAGAACTTTAAAGTAGTTTGCATACTAAAAAAAAGTAAGCAGTATACGTTTGATATTCCATTCCGAACACACTTTGATGCATGATATTATGGGATGTTGTGTTTTTAGGTATGCAGTACTGGCGTTATGACAGCGAGAACGATCAGGTGTTCACGCGGGACTCGGACGGACGCTCGTACCCGCGTCTGATCTCTGATGACTTCCCGGGCGTGTCTGGACCACTGGACACTGCGTACTATGACAGGAGAGATGCTCATATCTACTTCTTTAAAGGCACTCAGGCAAGAGCTGCTAGTGTTCACACTTTAACAACATTTTAACAATGCAAGAATGTGATGAAAATATCATAGTTCTGGTCCTAGGTGCTGATTAACAACATGTAGCACTCCAGTCATGTTAAACTACACAACACAATAACTGCAATGACTTGAAACAGCTAATGTGCACTGCACAGCACACATCAGAGAATGGCAACTAACTGCAGTTTACATGTCAGGGATTATATATATATATACTGTATATATGACGTAAAGAAAAAAGAAGTATAAAAGGGTGTTTCTTCAACTTTGTGCACTTTTAGCACTGTGAACCACTAGAACGTCTCGTTCAAACATTTTTCACACTCTCACTAGTTGATTTAATTAGTCTACTAACAATGTCCATCAGTGTGTGTTGATGCATCACAGGAGATTTATGTCATTCAAGTCATGAAAATTCATTTCCAGCACATCTCAAATTCTGTTTAGTTTAATAGAATTCTGTGCTGGAAATGACGCTGATGGAAATGACCTTTTCAAATAAAATGACCGACTCCTTTGTCTTGTTGAGGCTCATTTCATATCTCACATTTTATGTATCTTAAATACACTTTTCTTTCTTTGTTTTGTCTCATATTTCATCTCAAGCATGCTCTTCACTCACACTTTTGTCCACTTGGTTTTCAAGTACACTAACTTTTGAGAAAACTTTATTAGGGGCAAAAAAGTCATTTTCACACTGCAATAAATATTGAAATGATTTCTGTTAATTTCACTCTTTGTTTAGATGATCAGAGTTTAAAACATGTAATAATTTGTGGGGGTCTGGGTATCTCAGCGAGTATTGACGCTGACTATCACACCTGGAGTCACGAGTTTGAATCCAGGGTGTGCTGAGTGACTCCAGCCAGGTCTCCTAAGCAACCAAATTGGCCCGGTTGCTAGGGAGGGTAGAGTCACATGGGGTAACCTCCTCGTGGTCGTGATTAGTGGTTCTCGCTCTCAATGGGGCGTGTGGTGAGTTGTGTGTGGATCGTGGAGAGTAGCATGAGCCTCCACACGCTGTGAGTCTCCGCGGTGTCATGCACAACGAGTCACATGATAAGATGCACAGATTGACGGTCTCAGAAGCGGAGGCAACTGAGACTTGTCCTCCGCCACCCGGATTGAGGTGAGTAACCGCACCACCACGAGGACCTACTAAGTAGTGGGAATTGGGCATTCCAAATTGGGAGAAAAGGGATAAAAAATTTAATAATTAGTATTTTTATAATGTATTTTCATAGTTTAATATTGAAAGACTGAATCAGTCAAATCTAGACATAAAATATGTCTAGATTTATACTTTTGAAAAAGTACTAAAAATAAATGATGAAGGCCTGGTAAAAAGTTTCCAATTCGGTTTTAATGAGACCTTCAAAAAGAAACAAGTTCAAAGGTAATTTCAGTTGAAAATCTGTGAAGTTAAAGAAACACCCATATAAAGGGCTGGATCAGATGTGGAATGTTTAATCACAGTTGCATAATTCATTTTCAGGTGTTTAGATTCGATGTACGAATGAACCGTTTGGCTT
Organism: Myxocyprinus asiaticus; assembly: GCF_019703515.2. Taxonomy (NCBI): domain Eukaryota; kingdom Metazoa; phylum Chordata; class Actinopteri; order Cypriniformes; family Catostomidae; genus Myxocyprinus; species Myxocyprinus asiaticus. The sequence continues at coordinate 508,002 of NC_059379.1, read as the reverse complement.
CATCTTCACCACAAAAAATCACAGAGGTATTTCCTGCCGTTACCCCCGGTAACCACCCTGTCGGTAACCTGGATGTGGCGTACTTCTCCTACACACACAACACGGTGTTCTTGTTGAAGGGCGCATTGTTCTGGCGTGTGTTGAGCGGAAGAGACCGTCGGCGGAATCCTTCACTGCCGCTGAACGGACTAATGTCACACAGAGACGTGGAGATGCAGTGGTTCGACATCTGTGACGTTCACAGCAGCTCTCTGAGAACCGGCCGCAGGTGACACGCCGACAGCCTCATGTGAGGGTAAAAGTAATGTGTGACATCAGGAACTTTGTTGATTATTTTTCAGTTTTTATGGGGATATCTGTATGAGGCGTGTGAGGTGCCTGATCCAGATGTTTCTTGTTCTGACACAAATGAAGCCCTGAGTGAACAAATGCTGAACCACAAGCATTTAAATATGTTTTAACATACAGTACGCTCATGAGTCACATTATACAGATGTGAATATAATAATAATCCATTTCTTCATTTTAACCTGCATCTGTGCTTTTGATATAACTGAGCTCAAAATGACTGAAATCATTCAATCATTTCTCATTCATCAGTGTTTCTTTGTTGTTTTGTCCTTTTATATGTTTTTGTTTTTTTTTATGTATTTATATGAATCAACACTTAACTCGACACAGCGCGTTAAAGCTTGACAACATTTATTGAAATTGTTTGCTAGAACTTTTTATGTCATAACTATTATAAACTATCTCACAATATTTACTTTTTTAATATTATACTTACATTATGACTTCTTGTGTGCTGGAAATGGACTTCCATAAATATGACTCTTTTATTTATTATTGTTGTTTATTTATTATTTGTTTCCTTAGGAACAAGTTCTTTCAGAATATATGTTTTTATTAAAAAAATTCACCGCTATATTAGTTTGAGTAAATATTTGTTATGTTTGTGAATTGTTTTATGATGCAGGTCACACGGATGTGTGTGTGTGTGTGTGTGTGTGTGTGTGTGTGTGTCAGGTGTGAGTCTTCAGGATATCACCTGTCTCTCTGTCTGTCTCTTCACCTGTTTACATCATATAAACCGCATTATACAGTGTGCTGATGTCTTTGTGTCTCTTTTAAAGTCTTTAAACAGCCTGTGTGTTCTATATGATATAAAAATACATACAATGTGAATTCTTACAGCAAAAATACATTAGGAATTGAATACATGAGTTATTTTGCACAGTTAATGAAAGCCAAACTGTTGCCATGACATTTAGCTTCCAGAAATATTCAAAATATCACGTGTGGTTTGAACACACAGACACACACACACACGCACACACACATACACTCACACACATAGACTGGAGTGGTGTTGGCGTACTGGACTAAAGCACTGAACTGGTAACCAGAAGGTTGTTGTCTCTGTGTGTCATCATCATTGTGTCCTTGAGCAAGGCACTTAACTCCAGGTTGCTCCAGGGGGATTGTCCCTATAATAAGGGCACTGTAATTCACTTTGGATAAAAGCATCTGCCAAATGCATAAAGGTAAATGTAAACAGACACACACACACACAGACACTCACATACACAGAGACACTCACATACACAGAGACACGTACATACACACACTCACTCACACACACACACACACACAGATATACACAGAGAGACACGGAAATACACATACATACTTACACACTCACACAGACATACACTCACACACAGAGACACAGACATACACACATACAGACACAGACATACACTCACACACAGAGACACAGACATACACTCACACACACACACGCACACACACACAGAGACACAGACATATACTCACACACACACACTCACACAGACATACACTCTCTCACACACTCACACATAGACACACACATACACTCACAGACACAGACATACACACGCACAGACACCCACACAGATATGCACTCTCTCACACACTCACACACATAGACACACACTCACTCACACACACACACACAGACATACACTCACACACAGAGACAGACATACACACACTTACACTCACAGACACACACACACTCACAGAGACACAGACATACACTCACACACAGAGAGATACACACACACAGACATACACTCACACACACAGACAGACGCTCACAGACACAGACACAGACATATATACACACACACACACACACACAGACATACACTCACAGACACAGACACTCACACACATTCACAGACATACAGACACACACACAGACATACACTCACACACACACAGATACACAGACATACACTCACACACCCACAGAGAGACACAGACATATACACGCACACACACACACACTCACACACACAGAGACATACACTCACACACACAGACATATACTCACACACAGACACACACACAGACACACACACAGACATACACTCACACAGACATACACTCACACACACACAGAGACAGACACACTCACACACAAACACACACACACACAGTGACAAAGACATACACACACACACAGACATAGACACACAGATACACACACAGAGAGACACAGACACACACACACACTCACACACACAGACACACACTCGCACAGACACTCACACAGACATAGACATACACTCTCACACACACACAGACACACACTCACACACACAGACACACACACACAGACACACTCTCACACACTCACACACAGACATACACTCGCTCGCATAGACACTCACACACAGACACACACTCTCACACACTCACACACACACAGACACTCACACACAGACATACACTCACACACATACACACACACACACACACACACACACAGACACACACTCGCACAGACACTCACACAGACATACATACACATACACACACACACATACTCAGACTATATTATGAACTATATTTTAAAGGTTAATATCTCTTGGTCATGTTTTATTTCTTATGTCCATCTGATGTTTTTTAATGAAACAGATCGAGTGTCTGATAAAATAGAGTGAAATATCCTTTCTGAATAAAATTATTTAATGTCATTGGAAAAACATTTCTTAGCCGTCTTGTGATGTAGGGGCGTTCACATTTTTACTTGTCATTATAACTTTTTTTTAATTTTTTTATATATTTGTCATTTATATCCCCTTTTCTCCCAATTTGGAATGCCCAATTCCCACTACTTAGTAGGTCCTTGTGGTGGTGCGGTTACTCGCCTCAATCCGGGTGGCGGAGGACAAGTCTCAGTTGCCTCCACTTCTGAGACCGTCAATCCGTGCATCTTATCACGTGACTCGTTGTGCATGACACCGCGGAGACTCACAGCATGTGGAGGCTCATGCTACTCTCCACGATCCACACACAACTTACCACACGCCCCATTGAGAGCGAGAACCACTAATCACGACCACGAGGAGGTTACCCCATGTGACTCTACCCTCCCTAGCAACCGGGCCAATTTGGTTGCTTAGGAGACCTGGCTGGAGTCACTCAGCACACCCTGGATTCGAACTCGTGACTCCAGGGGTGATAGTCAGCGCCAATACTCGCTGAGATACCCAGACTCCCTTGTCATTATTATCTTTACTAAAAGAAAAATATTTATGGACCCCCCCCAATGTCTATTTTTTATTTTTATTGGGGGTCCCGGAGTGTAAGTGTAGTATGTATGCTAATGTAAACACAGCCTTTCTCAATCTCTGATTGGTTGACAGCTCTGGAGTGTTGATCTGTCCTGAACCAATGAGAACACTCGATTACTAATTCTGTAAAGAGTTTAAATGTTTTACATTCTCCTCAAATTGGCTAATGTTCTTCTCTCCTGCGATAAACAATGGAAATATATTTTCGTCTCTCAGATCTGTTATATGTTTTCTCGTTAAGGGGAATGGTTTGTCTCTTATTACCTTTTCATTACAGACATGACTGTGAAAAATAGCTGTTGCTATGGAAACACTTGAGTAATAAGTCTCTAAGCATTACAAAGAATTACATTGTTTACGACATCACTCAGACTGATGAGACACCACACACACACACACACACACACACACACACACACTTGGTTAGTTTGTCCTGCAGTGATAACTGATGAATATTTCAGGCAGACTGGTAATTTCACCCACTTATTGGAGCTGAGGTGTGTGTATAACGTCATGCTAGGCAGCAGATTTTCATGGAACGATGCCGATATTCAGAATAATCCACTGTTAACACACACATTGACATTATCATTTTTACATCAGAGCTGATTTCTGTCTGACTGTAATCATAAGAGAATAACAGACACAAATTTTTCGCTTCCTTTAATCTCATATACAGTAGCATAAAAAGTTCTAGGGCACTTTTGAACACATATGGCACACTTAAAAAGTTTGAATTTTGTTAGATTCAAAAAAAGAAATCAAACCAATGTCCATCCAGACATTTTAAAGTGTTTTTGGGGCAACTATACACATCATGTGTGAGTTTAATGTTAAAAAAAAAAAATATATATATATATATATATATATATATATATATATATATATATATATATATATATATACTGGTGGCCAAAAGTTTGGAATAATGTACAGATTTTGCTCTTATGGAAAGAAATTGGTACTTTTATTCAGCAAAGTGGCATTCAACTGATCTCAATGTATAGTCAGGACATTAATAATGTGAAAAATTACTATTACAGTTTGAAAAAAGTTCAGAACTTCTTAAACTACTTCAAAGAGTTCTCATCAAAAAATCCTCCACGTGCAGCGATGACAGCTTTGTAGATCCTTGTTATTCTAGCTGTCAGTTTGTCCAGATACTCAGGTGACATTTCACCCCACACTTCCTGTAGCACTTGCCATAGATGTGACTGTCTTGTCGGGCACTTCTCACACACCTTACAGTCTAGCTGATCCCACAAAAGCTCAATGGGGTTAAGATCCAGAACACTCTTTTCCAATTATCTGTTGTCCAATGTCTGTGTTTCTTTGCCCACTCGAACCTTTTCTCTTTGTTTTTCTGTTTCAAAAGTGTCTTTTTCTTTGCAATTCTTCCCATAAGGCCTGCACCCCTGAGTCTTCTCTTTACTGTTGTACATGAAACTGGTGTTGAGCGGGTAGAATTCAATGAAGCTGTCAGCTGAGGACATGTGAGGTGTCTATTTCTCAAACTAGAGACTCTGATGTACTTATCCTCTTGTTTAGTTGTACATCTGGTCTTCCACATCTCTTTCTGTCCTTGTTAGAGCCAGTTGTTCTTTGTCTTTGAAGACTGTAGTGTACACCTTTGAAATCTTCAGTTTTTTGGGCAGTTTCAAGCATTGTATATCCTTCATTCCTCAAAACAATGATTGACTGACGAGTTTCTAGAGAAAGCTGTTTCTTGCCATTTTTGGCCTAATATTGACCTTAAGACATGCCAGTCTATTGCATACTGTGGCAACTCAAAAACAAACACAAAGACAATGTTAAGCTTCATTTAATGAACCAAATACAGGTGCATCTCAATAAATTAGAATGTCGTGGAAAAGTTCATTTATTTCAGTAATTCAACTCAAACTGTGAAACTCATGTATTAAATAAATTCAATGCACACAGACTGAAGTAGTTTAAGTCTTTGGTTCTTTTAATTGTGATGATTTTGGCTCACATTTAACAAAAACCCACCAATTCACTATCTCAAAAAATTAGAATATGGTGACATGCCAATCAGCTAATCAACTCAAAACACCTGCAAAGGTTTCCTGAGCCTTCAAAATGGTCTCTCAGTTTGGTTCACTAGGCTACACAATCATGGGGAAGACTGCTGATCTGACAGTTGTCCAGAAGACAATCATTGACACCCTTCACAAGGAGGGTAAGCCACAAACATTCATTGCCAAAGAAGCTGGCTGTTCACAGAGTGCTGTATCCAAGCATGTTAACAGAAAGTTGAGTGGAAGGAAAAAGTGTGGAAGAAAAAGATGCACAACCAACCGAGAGAACCGCAGCCTTATGAGGATTGTCAAGCAAAATCGATTCAAGAATTTGGGTGAACTTCACAAGGAATGGACTGAGGCTGGGGTCAAGGCATCAAGAGCCACCACACACAGACATGTCAAGGAATTTGGCTACAGTTGTCGTATTCCTCTTGTTAAGCCACTCCTGAACCACAGACAACATCAGAGGCGTCTTACCTGGGCTAAGGAGAAGAAGAACTGGACTGTTGCCCAGTGGTCCAAAGTCCTCTTTTCAGATGAGAGCAAGTTTTGTATTTCATTTGGAAACCAAGGTCCTAGAGTCTGGAGGAAGGGTGGAGAAGCTCATAGCCCAAGTTGCTTGAAGTCCAGTGTTAAGTTTCCACAGTCTGTGATGATTTGGGGTGCAGTGTCATCTGCTGGTGTTGGTCCATTGTGTTTTTTGAAAACCAAAGTCACTGCACCTGTTTACCAAGAAATTTTGGAGCACTTCAGGCTTCCTTCTGCTGACCAGCTTTTTAAAGATGCTGATTTCATTTTCCAGCAGGATTTGGCACCTGCCCACACTGCCAAAAGCACCAAAAGTTGGTTAAATGACCATGGTGTTGGTGTGCTTGACTGGCCAGCAAACTCACCAGACCTGAACCCCATAGAGAATCTATGGGATATTGTCAAGAGGAAAATGAGAAACAAGAGACCAAAAAATGCAGATGAGCTGAAGGCCACTGTCAAAGAAACCTGGGCTTCCATACCACCTCAGCAGTGCCACAAACTGATCACCTCCATGCCACGCCGAATTGAGGCAGTAATTAAAGCAAAAGGAGCCCCTACCAAGTATTGAGTACATATACAGTAAATGAACATACTTTCCAGAAGGCCAACAATTCACTAAAAATGTTTTTTTTTATTGGTCTTATGATGTATTCTAATTTTTTGAGATAGTGAGTTGGTGGGTTTTTGTTAAATGTGAGCCAAAATCATCACAATTAAAAGAACCAAAGACTTAAACTACTTCAGTCTGTGTGCATTGAATTTATTTAATACACAAGTTTCACAATTTGAGTTGAATTACTGAAATAAATGAACTTTTCCACGACATTCTAATTTATTGAGATGCACCTGTATCTTTCAACTGTGTTTGATATAATGGCAAGTGTATCAATTTTCTAGTACCGAATGATCAATTTATCATGATTACTCAAGGATAAGGTGTTGGAGTGATGGCTGCTGTCTAGATTTGATCAAAAATGACTTTTTCAAATAGTGATGGTGCTGTTTTTTACATCAGTAATGTCCTGACTATACTTTGTGATCAGTTGAATTAAAGTACCAATTTCCTTCCAAACAGCAAAATCTGTACATCATTACAAACTTTTAGCCACCAGTGTATATATACAACAAGAATAAAACTGTCAGACGTCTCTTTACATTATAAACACACTGTAGTTAAACTACAGTCAAGCCACTATTTAAAAAAATATTAATTGAAAATATAAATGTATACTAAATATAAACTAATAAAACAAAAAAAAAATCCCATATTATAAAACTGAGTCGAAATATAGTGATAAACAGCAGCAATTCACTAAATATTTTGGTTAAAAAAAAGAAGGCAACATCGTTTAAGTCTGCACAGGGCTCAAGTGATTCAGTGAATAATTTATTTCTTTATTTTTTAATTAACATTTTTATTGATTCATAAATTAACACAAAAAATACAACAACATATATATAATCAATCAAATACTTTAAACATTAAACCCCCACTATATCCCCTCCCACTACCAAACTCTCAACCCACCCTGACCCCCCCACGAACACCCCTGTAGTCAACAGAATATAGACACACACACACACACACACACACACACACAGAAAAACTAAAACAACAACATAAAATAACATACAATAATCAAGTATAATAAAAAAATATATATAATTACTCCCTCCACCGCCCCACCTCGAGATTCCCTCAAAAATGCTAAATAATTGCCCCATTTCTTATTGTAAGATTCCCTAACCCCCATCCTAATGCTCGACCCCTCCTCGAAGGCAGCCACCCTCCCCATCTCCGCGCACCACTCCGGGAATGAGGGTGCTCCATCCGACTTCCAACTCCTCAAAATAACCTGTCTACCAATCATCACACCAGTCAAAACCCAGTCCTTCGTGTGCTTATCCTCTAAATCCATGACCTCCCTATCTCCCAAAATACAGAGTCTGGGGCAGAACGAGACCTGAGTGCCCAACACATCACACACAAAACTTTGCACCTTCAGCCAAAATTCTTGGATCTTAAAGCACCCCCAAAAAACATGGATGGTGTCTCCATCTTCAGTATGGCATCGCTAGCAGATGGGTGTGTCCTTAAGACCAAGCCTATACAATCTAGGGGGGTCCAGTAGAACCGATGCAAAATCTTAAATCGCATCAGACAGATCCTTGCATCTCTAGATGCAGAACTGATGTTTTTTAGGATCCTAGCCCACACTCCCTCCTACAATAACAAAATTAAATCTTCCTCCCATAATCTCTTAAGAGAAGTTAAAGCTCCATCCCCCAGACTCTGAATTAGAAGGGAGTAATACACTGATGCCTCATGACCCTTCCCAAAAGCAGTAATCACCACTTCCAGAGTATCTGCCGCTCTAGGGGGGTGTGTGCTACTCCCAAAAACAGAGCAGAGCAGGTGGCGCAGCTGTAAATACCTAAAGAACTGAGATCTGGGGATCTCAAAATGTTGAATCACATTTTCAAAAGATCTCAATACTCCACTCTCATACAGGTCACCAAGTGTATTAACCCCCCTCACAATCCAATCTGACCAACAGAAAGGGCACTTATTAATACATAGTTTAGGGTTCAGCCATATGCTTGAGGCTACGTTTAAATAAATATCAGAATTAAACACTCTGGACACTTTTGTCCATATCGAGTGCAAATGCAAAGTAACGGGATGCAACTTAACCTCTCCGGCTAGTTTAATCGAAAGGCTTTGCAGTGGCGAGATAGGGGCAAGAACTTCCTTTTCAATACAAAACCAGGGAGGAGCTCTCTCAGGTGGAAGCGACCAATGAGCCAAATGTCTAAGACCGAATGCATAATAATAAAACAAAATCTTGGGTAGGCCTAACCCACCATTGTCAATCAGCCTATGTAACTTATTGAAATTTAACCTGGGATGTTTACCATTCCAAATGAAGGACTTCGCTATGCTATCAAATTGCTTGAATATTTATGTAAACTAGTTCATTTATATGAACTGTCCAAAAGAACCGACTAACTAAAATGAACAGAAGTTCCCAATTATAATATGTGACGGGGTTTTTATTTATTTATTTATTTATTTTAAGCAGTTAATTTAAATGAAGTGTCAGAATGAACCAATTCACTTCAATGATTCAGTTTTCCCAGGACGGTTCAGGCGAGTGTGTTTGATTACTCCCTCGACTTCATTGCTGCGTTCACGGTATAATGTGAGATATGTCGCTTCACTCTGTATTTTGTTCGAGCTCTGTGAAGCGTGCAGTTAATTTCACTCAAGACTGATTATGAGGCAGATTCCACTTTCCTGAAATGTGTGTCACTCCGGCCAGATGATGATGATGATGTCATTACCCTCACACGTGACTTTGTTCATTATTCTGGGGAGTCTGATCACGTGACGTTGTTATGTGACTGCCGCAGGCCGTCCGCACACTGAAGAACAGAGAGAAACCGACATGAACCCTCAAACCCAGAGCTCTTCAGTCTTCTGTTAGAACACTTTCCTTCAGAAAGAGAATTGAACTCAAATGATTCACATAAGTGAATGAATCTGAACTGTGCATTCATATTTGATCAGATCTACTGGACTGACAGTATCAATAGTGAAATGAAGCTCATACTGATCATCAGACTCACACAACTCAAGCAAGTCACATCACTCTTTTTCATGAGAAGTGACCCCTGACCCCAGTGTCACAAAACAATGCTGTTCTGTGGAAAACTCAGTAACTCAGATATGTGATTGATAATGAACATTATAAATTATGAACTATAATGTGATTTTGCTATAAACACAGCACACGTCTGTCTGTATTGGACAAAAATACTGTATAATTACTCTCTCTGTGGAATCAAAGACGCATTTTTCCAGATGTCACGACTGAACTTTTCTACAAATATGTTTGTTTGTTTTTTTTTTGCCGTGGCGTTTTAATTTATTTTTTATTTTTGACATTTCATTGTTTTCACCTGAAGAATAAAGAATGATTCTATTACCAGCAGAATCTTTCAATCCGTTGGAAAAAATCAACTCACATGAAAATACACAGCCGCAACAGCAGACAGATGAACACATCATAAAAGATAAAAGAGAGAGAGAGAGCCCTGGGTAAATAATGTAAATACTCATGCTTTACCTTTAATTTCAGTGGTCAAGGGTCACAAAAATTAATTTCGACTCGTCCCTCCTTTTCTTTAAAAAAGCACAAATGTGTGTTCCAGTGAGACACTTACAATGGAAGTCAATGGGGTCAATTTTTGGAGGTTTAAAGGCAGAAATGTGATGTTTATAATTTTATAAAAGCACTTACATTAATTCTTCTGTTAAAACTTGTGGATTATTTGAGCTGTAAAGTTGTTTAAATGGTCATTTTAGGGTTTTAGAGTGTACAGCATTATATCGTCATGGCAACGAAGTTGTAAAATTGTCTATATCTTTCCACAGATACGGTTAGTAAGTGATTTAATCACAGTAAAATCATGTTAACACACATATTGTTTATGTCTTGTGTCTATACATTTGAAACAGTGAGTATTTTAATGTTTACAGATTGACCCCATTGACTTCCATTGTAAGTGTCTCACTGGAACACACATTTAAAGAAAAGGAGGGAGGAGTCGAAATAAATGTTGTGGTAATCAACATTATGACACAAATGCTGTCGATTGAGCTGAACTTGTATTGAACTTTCCTTGATTTTTTGTTTAAACATTCCAATGATCCATATACCGTAGGATATAACACTGAAGGAATCAGCTGTAGAAGAGAGAATGAAATAATAAAAGAGCATCAGGCAGTTGATTGTTCATTCAGTGGATTCAGTCGAGTATTGAGATGATTGTGAAGAAGTGTTTATATGTTTGATTCATTTAAAACACACACATCTCCTCACACTGTCAGTCACTCAGCGTTGTGAATGTACTGATGACACATTAGTACACACAGTGTAAACACACATTTATGAGTGTTAATCATCACTATTCACAGTAGAAACATCAAACTGAGTCAGTTGTTACGTGATTGTATTCTACTACAAGTGTTTATATAATTACAGTCAAACATACCATAAAAATAAACAAAGCACTGATATAATATCAGAAAATGATTATCATTTGCTTTGAGTTCAGCTCATTCTTTTTATTTTTTATTTTTTATCCCTTTTTCTCTCCAATTTGGAATGCCCAATTCCCACTACTTAGTAGGTCCTCGTGGTGGCGCGGTTACTCACCTCAATCCGGGTGGTGGAGGACAAGTCTCAGTTGCCTCCGCTTCTGAGACCGTCAATCCGCGCATCTTATCACGTGACTCGTTGTGCATGACACCGTGGAGACTCACAGCATGTGGAGGCTCATGCTACTCTCCACGATCCACACACAACTTACCACACGCCCCATTGAGAGCGAGAACCACTAATCACGACCACGAGGAGGTTACCCCATGTGACTCTACCCTCCCTAGCAACCAGGCCAGTTTGGTTGCTTAGGAGACCTGACTGGAGTCACTCAGCACGCCCTGGATTCAAACTCACGACTCCAGAGTGTGATAGTCAGCGTCAATACTCGCTGAGATACCCAGACCCCTAGAAATATTAGTATTAGAAATAAAGTTGAAACTGCGATATAAAGTCACTGCAAGCCATTTTCAACGAAGTTCAAATTGTAATATAGAAAGTAAAAATTGCAAGATATAAACTCACAATTAAAGAAACGAAGTTGAAATTTCGAGATAAAGTTACAATTGTGAGATATAAATTTGCAATTGTTAGAAATAGCCGAAATTAGGAGATATGGTCAAAACTTCAAGAAATAAACTTGAAATTTCGAGATAAAGTCAGCATTGCAAAAAAAAGTTGAATTTACAAGAAATAAACAATTACGAGATATAAAGTCCTAATTGCGAGAAATAGTTGAAATTGCGAGATAAAAACGTGCTATTGCATGATATAGACCATTTCAAGCATGTAAATAATAACAAAGGAACTGAAGCTTCCGGTCTCATTACCTGATCCTTTAAATACGTTTCTGAGTTAACATATTTTCTCAAATAACGTGAAACGCTTACTTGAAGTGACTTATCCAGACATGTTGTTGATACTGAGCGTAAACGAGAGAGAGAGGCGATGAAAGTGTCTCGTAGTTTAGATGCTCATAATTATTTCCTCATCGGAGAGATCGGGAATATTGGATCACTCCTGTTATAATCAATGAAGCCGTTCAATGAAGCTGCGGGACCTGAGCACAAGGTAAGGATTTATTTTTTGTGTTCCTAATATGAACGTCAGTTTGGATAAAAGCTGTTTGCTAAATGACTAATTGTAATGGTAAACTTGCGCAGCTTCATTCATTATTATGGGAGTGATCTATAGTCACTTTATCAGCTCTATTTAGTTGGCATATATTTCGTTCACCTAACAGAGATAAGACGTGTGCTACAGTTGTTAGTACTGCATGTATCCAGCTGTCTCACTTCACTGCTGCGGCTCATACGTACATTTGTCATTGCTTTTTCCGAGAGCTAAACACTTTAATTTCCGTTAGTTCCAGGCATCCAGGGAGCATCCTGCCACCTAACAACATTCCACATTTTAATAATGACATTTTATGAAAATTGTGTTAAATTCAGTATGAATGAAGCACCTCCTGCTGTTGTTTAAAAGACTTCGACAACTAGTAGGAAATGCTCAAGGAACAAAGACATCACTTCCTTAAACTGACAAACAGCCCTTGAAATGGTCTATAAACTGGCATTCATGAACAAATAAATTGGTGAAAATGACCTCTTTCATGTTCTTTTATTCCATGGCAGGATCAGGCCTCCAAAGTTTTGCTTATGTCACATAAATGCATAAATAGAGCTTTCAAACAATGAAAAAAATCTGTTCACAAAAAAAAGAACACCTTGTTATCACACACACACACACACACATTCACTCACACAGGCACACACACACACACACATTCACTCACACACACACTCACACACACACACTCTCACCCACACATTCACTCACACACTCACTCACACATTCACTCACACACACACACTCACACATTCACTCACACACACAAACACACGAACACACACTCAAACACACTCACACACACTCACGTGCACACACAAATATACACACAAACACTCTCACACACATACTCTCTCACACACAGACACACATGCACACAAACACACATACTCTCACGCACACACTGCCACACACACACTCTCTCACACACAAACACACACTGATTGAGGTGTGGTCATGCTGCTCTCAGTGCAGTTGACTCTGAGATCTGTATTTAAGTCTCTCAGTGGATTTACAGGTATCTGACAGCTGTCTTCATTAAATATTTACATGACAGAAGACTTCAGTGAATAATTCATATCAGCTGTATTTGAGCTCATAATATACTGTCATAAAGTGTGTTTATTCTCTGTAAAATTATGTTTTGCCAATGACATCAATATTTTAGTGACTAGTTCATATTCAGTGATAGCTTACTGGTCAGTGATTTTGTAATCAGTGATCAATAGTTTAGGTCTAGTTTACTCAAAATGAAAATTCTGTCATCATTTACTCACCCTGATGTTGTTCCAACCCCGTATGACTTTCTTTCACAGAAAAGAATTAGATGTTAGACGGAATGTTATTCTCATTACAGTCCATTCAATGAAAGTCAATGGTGACTGAGGCCTAAAATCTCCTTTTGTGTTCCTCTGAAGAAAGTAAGTAGCCTAATACAGGTTTGGAACAACAGGAAAGTGAGTAAATGATGACAGAACTGTCATTTATGCATGAATAAACTATCTTAGACTTATGGCATTGTGTGCTGAAAGCACATTGATTTTTGTAGAGCACTTTTGTAAAGTGTTGAATGACTCATTTTCAGTTTGCATGTCTGTTTAATGAAGCAGATGATATGAGTCAGGTGGCTACAGTCATTGTGTTTATTATGATATCATGATTATGTGTGTGAGCGCGCGTGTGAGTGTGTGTGACTGTGTGTGTGTGTGTTTGTATGTGAGAGTGTGTTTGTGTGTGTGCGTGTGAGTGTGAAAGTGTGTGTGCGTGTGAGTGTGAAAGTGTGTGTGTTTGTGAGTGTGTCAGTGTGTGTGCGTGTTTGTGAGTGTGTGTGAGTGTGAGAGTGTGTGTGCGTGCATGTGAGAGTGTGTGTGCGAGTGTGTGTTTTTGTGTGTTAGTGAGAGTGTGTGTGGTGGAAAACGAGAGTGAGGAAACAGGAGAAGAGAGGAAAACACGTGCGCATTTCCTCCTGCTGTAGCGCGAGCACATTCACGCTCATTAGAGTACACGCGCTCTCGCTCAGTCCGGTTACCGGAGCCGCTTCAGTTCGGTTCAGTGGGATTTCTCGCCTGATGATGGTGAAGACGAGGAAGTTTTTGGGTGCTGTTTGAAGACTTTCGAGCAGGACGCAGATCTGTGGAGGATGAGCTCGTAAACTACAGCAGACTGACTGACATCATCGATTAACGGTGAGATTCACACAGAACCGGACTCACCGGTGGGTCTGATCCGGTCTGGTTGAGTTTAATTGTGTTTCGTGTGTGTGTGTGTGTGTGTGTGTGTGTGTGTGTGTGTGTTGGTTCACTGCGCAACCATGAAAAACGAGAAGGACGGTGTGTCCTTTTTATATCATCTACTATCAAATGTCCCATAGTAAAAACATTTATTTTTTTTAAAGTACTATTGAGTATCATATATAAATACAGTGATGTATGTTTTTGGAAATGATTCAGCACCACAAAATGTAACAAAGTACCATAGTATCACCATCTGATAGCATCACTTTACTATAGTTCTGCCACAGGACTCTTTTGGAAAGGTTGACTGTGAAAGGATGTTTCGTTTTTTTTAACATTAGTGAGTGATAGAAAGCGTGAACTATTGCTGAAGTAATCCGAACTGATCAGACTGATTGATTGGATTGATCAGATCACAATACATTTATATGTGAGAGTGTAGTCGAATATCAGTGTGTTGATACTTGGAAATAATGCACTGATCTAAAGAACCTAATGGAACATCAAGAACCTTTTTCATGTAGACTAGTGACAGCACTCCAGGACGACAGGTGTCAGCATAGAGTCCAAAACCACAAGTGCTACTGGGACCGATGCGATGAGTAAGAGCCAACTAAAATCTCTCAGTAGTTTATGCATGTCGCGTAGACTCTTTTAATTTTTTAAATCAGGATAAAATCAATCCGGTTGATGATTTCAAAGGTACAGTTTACATGCGCGCTAAAAAAAGTGATCGTTTGATGTGTGCGTTTATATGTCAAAAGCATAAAATCTGAATTGATCTTGTGACATGCGTTCACTGCATGATTTTACAGCATTCCCTCACCGTTTGAAGGGGTGCCTTTTAACAATGCATGAATGAACCTGCAATGACCACGGACATTCGCCATTACACAGTCGTTAAATTAAGGTGAAACTGGAGCACTTTGTGTTCACTATTAAAGTTTATATTTGATTAGGTTATACCTCATTTATATTTTTGCGGGAGTTTGGAGTGAGCCTCTGTAGACGACGCACACATCAGAGCTCTTGACGCGGTACATCTTCAAGCGCTCTCAAGAGAGCTGAAAGGCCGGTCACACTAGACTTTGTGCATGTGGAATTATTTTGTACAACGCAACGAATGAGGATATTATGTTGCGCGAGGGCTTCTAGTTTTAAAAATAATTAATCAAGGGGGGGCCTGGGCAGCTCAGCGAGTAAAGACGCTGACATTCACACCTGGAGTCGCAAGTTTGAATCCAGGGCATGCTGAGTGACTCTAGTCAGGTCTCCTAAGCAACCAAATTGGCCTGGTTGCTAGGGAGGGTAGAGTCACATGGGGTAACCTCCTCGTGGTCGCTATAAAGTGGTTCTCGCTCTCGGTGGGGCATGTGGTGAGTTGTGCGTGGATGGCGTGGATAGCTATGTCAACGCGGTAACGTGCTCAACAAGCCACGTGATAAGATGCGCGGATTGACGGTCTCAGACGCGGAGACAACTGAGATTCGTCCTCCGCCACTCGGATTGAGGCAAGTCACTACGCCACCACGAGGACTTAGAGTGCATTGGGAATTGGGCATTCCAAATTGGGAGAAAAATGGGAGAGAAAAAAAATTAAAATAAACAATACATCACAAATATAAAAAAGTCATTCAAAATGTTCAAATATACCATCTACTTTACTATCCAGCAACAATAAAAAAAACATCTAGCTTTGAAATATTAGTGGTCAGTGTGACGTTTCGATCTTCTATCAGTCACACGTTTTCTCATAGTTCAACATTCCCTCATCGTCATGATGTCATTACTGTGTCAGTTATGGACATGCTCACAATGTCCCAGTTTCAGAAAGCAATCCGATCAAGCATTTACATGGCAAATATTTTCTTCTCAAACAGATTATAAAAGGTTTACACCACCCCTTACAATCCGAATTAAGTTTTCATCAGATTTGACCAATTCATTCCGATTGACGTGGTTACATGGGACTTTTTTTATGTGTACTGTGCTACTAGTCCAATCACAAATGGATTACTAGGGTCCATGTAAACACACCTACTGACATCCATGGCCCCATGGATGTCAGTATCACAGGGAGAAGAGTAGTGGGGAGAGCACACATCCCTGGAGGGCACCAGTGATGATTGTACATGTGCTGCCTGTCCATCAGAAATCTGGTGATCCACTGACAGACAGACGTGGGAACAGAGAGTTGGTGTAATTTAGTCCAGAGAATAGCAGGGATGATGGTGTTGAAAGCTGAACAGAAGTCCACAAAAAGGATCCTTGCATATGTCCCTGGTCTGTCCAGATGCTGCAGGATATGATGCAATTCCATGTTGACTGCATCATCCATAGACCTGTTTGCTCGATAAGCAAATTGAAGGGGATCTAGAAAGGGTCCAGTGATGTCCTTCAGGTGGACCAACACCAGTCTCTCAAATGATTTCATGACCACAGACGTCAGAGTGACGTGTCTGTAGTTGTTAAGTTCTTTGATCTTGGGTTTCTTTGGGAAGGGGATAATTGTGGAGTGTTTGAAGCAGCAGGGAACTTCATACTGCTCTAGTGATATGTTGAAGATCTGTGTGAAGATGGGGGCCAGCTGGTCAGCACTGGATTTTAGACAAGTGGGTGAAACTCAGTTTGGGCCCTGTGCTTTCCTTGTCTTTTGTTTCCGGAAGACCCGGCACACATCCTCTTCACAGATCTTAAGTGCAGATTGAGGGGGCGAGGAGAGGGGTTGCAGGAGGTGTTGGTATTTGTGTGAAGTGAAGGTCAGAGCGGGTGTGGGGTGTGAGATTGGGCCTTTCAAATCTACAGTAAAACACATTTAGGCCATCAGCCAGTTGTTGGTCCCCTACAGTGTTGGGGGTAGGAGTCCTGTAGTTAGTAAGTTGTTTTTGGCCATTCAACACTGATGCAGGGCTGTTAGCTGAAAACTTGTTTTTCAGCTTTTCAGAGTAGCTTCTTTTAGCCACTTGAATCTCCTTTGTCAGTGTGTTTTTGGCCTGATTGTACAAGATTTTATCCCCACTTCTGTAAGCATCCTCTTTGGCCTGACAAAGCTGCCAGAGTTCTGCTGTAAACCATGGTTTGTCATTGTTGTATGTTAAATACGTTTTTTTCAGACCCGTAAGACTGACTGTGACGTTTTAAAAAATATCCAATATTTTGATATCTTTATGAAAAGGCACATTTTGTTAAGGTCAAATGGAGTAATGCTGAGAAAACTTCTTAATATTCTTCACTCAAAAATTCATGATATTTGCAAAACTTATTTTTACATTGAAAAACATGTTTCATTTTTTAAATTTTTTTATTAATTATGTTTGCTCATGTATTCAAAGTGCAAGGATATTATTTTAATAACTTAATGATTACACCACATGACATTTTTAAAGTCACTAAATCATTTTATTTATTTATTTTATTTATTTATTTATGAAACCAAATTAGACACAAAGATAACATTTCTAGAAACTTGACATTTGTATTAAACTAGATTTGTTTTTTGTTTTTTATCACCTTGGACAACCTCCTTTGTCAATGACCCATAAAACATATTTAAAAATAACTATTCATTGCTTTTAATGAGGTAACATTTCTGAGCGTGGTTTGAGTGATCCATTCACAACATTCAGGGCTGAGCGCTTGTGATCAGATCATCTGAGATGAATCTTAATACCAGGTGTGAAATGCAATTACTACATATCATCAGTGGGGAAAGAGAGTATATTTAATTACTTCATCGTTCAGGTTTTGTGTGGCTGTCAGTGTGAAACATGCACTGTTTTATTCCTCTGAACAAGCAGGAGTTTAGATCAGTCTCAAGGTTAATGCTCTATGGAGTTTTAAATAAATAAAACCGACTTCCTTACCCTAAACCTTAAAACTAAACATAACCGATAGTGTCAGAAAAGCAAATGTGAGATGAAAAACACAACCAGGTCATTTTGTGGCACTTGTATGACACTTTGGGCTCACATGTGGACTGGCGTGCTCTTGAGGACTCGTACTCTGCTCCTTTACATCACATGCACATCTCTTTTATGCTTAAGGCTCGTAACATATTTAGGGCTCCAACTAACAATTAGTTTGGAAATTGATTAATCTTCAGTTACACAGGTAATGGTGCTTTATTTGAAAGGCTTTACACAACTAGACAACTTTCAGTTTTGCACCTCATAAGCAGTTTGCTACCTTGCCCAGCCGGATTAGTAATCTGCAAAAGGCTGCAATTTAATTAAATAAATGGATGTGCTGCGTGCTTCTGAGTTAATGAGTGCTCTGCTCTCTGGCATCTACTACAAACACAGAGTGTGCGTGATGCTCATGATGAGGTGTTTTCAGTGTATGAGCTTTGAAGCGCGCAGCACATGTAGACTGTATATTTATTTCTTATAATCACACTCTTTTGCATTTTTAATAATCACACTAGGACATATCGTGATTATAATTTGATCAGTTGTGCATTCAAGCATACATTTTTATCCCAAATGTCAAATTTTGTGACATTCTGCGTTTTATTGTTAATTCATTTTTATGACTTAATTCTGCGATTCCGTCCGTGTTTTCCGGATGGCGGCAATCATAGGGTCTTACTTGTTATTGCTGTTTAGGGTTCCACGTTGAATGCATCTTTGAGGGCATTTTTACCAGTTCTTTTCATGATCTGATAGCTATTGGTTCAGTAAAAACACTTTGAGTGATCAATCCTCTTTGCCTTCACATACGTACTTGTGAACAGTATGTTTCTTTAGTGTATGTATTTGAATTTGTGTGAATTGTTTTTCACTCACTGTCAGGCTGTTACGAGCTTCCTGCTCAAACTCACAGATCAGCAGAAGTCTTGTGTCAGAAACTGGCAGGATTTGACACACTGAATGTGTCACAGTCTGTGAGGAAACTCTAAAAGCTCTAAAAGCTCTGAATGAAAGTTTGTTTGATTGTGAGATCCGATCGCTCCAGTTTCTGTAGAATCCTCACTGTGAAACACACACACAAACTGTGCAGTCTGGACAGATGGCAACCCCTTGATCCCGGCATAGGACCATAAGAGCCCCTAGCTGTGACAACGAGAGCGTGGCCACTGAACCGTATCCGTGGCAACACCTCCGGTCCGTGTCCGGCTGTAACTCCAACATGTCGTTAACAGCCGTGTCAGATCTGAGTCACATGATCAGACCGTTTCTCTCTTCACTTCATGCACTGCTTGCATTCATTCATCTGTCTCCTGTAAAAACAGAATGAAATGATGGAGTGATCATAGGGGAGGAGAGAGCAGTCACACTGCTCAAAAAGGTATCAGCCCCAAAAGCTTGCTGGTCTCCACACAGGAACTGATAACATCAGGGGGTGGAGTACACAATAATGTGTAGTGACCAGGTAAAGTTTTCCCAAACAAAAACAGTTTGGATGGCTACTGTATGCTGTATTACTCTTATCTCAACAATAAAAAAAAACACAGAAATGTCGGACATCAAAAACGTTCAGGACACGTGGACGAAATGATATGGTCTTCTACGGAGATCCATAATAAACTGGAGAGATCACAAAGAGGAAACAAAAAGTCTACGAGGAGATACGGCAAGAAATGATGCACGCCAGCTTTAATCGGACGACTGACCAAATCATTAACATATTGAAGAATATGGGGCAGTGGTAGCTCAGCGGCTAAGGCTCTGGGTTACTGATCAGAAGGTCGGGGGTTCAAGCCCCAGCACCGCCAAGATGCCACTGTTGGGCCCTTGAGCAAGCCCCTTGACCCTATCTGCTCCAGGGGTACTGTATCATGGCTGACCCTGCACTCTGACCCCAGCCTAGTTGGGATATGTGAAAAAGAAGAATTTCACTGTATATGTGCAAAATGTATAATGTGTGATAAATAAAGAAAATTATTATATTATTATTAGAAAGGAAAAAAATTTGTGACCAAAAGAAGGACATAAGCAAAAGCGGCAGTGGACGGAGCAATGATGTGGTCAGAGTCAGACACCAACCAGCCAGCTAACTAACCGTGGCATTGAATTCAGTCAGTTACGCTTGAGACAAACGCAGAATTGCCGGTGTCTTCTGTAGCTGATCTCAGTAAGCTGTTAGATTTGCCAATGATGTTAGCTTTCCTTACACTCTTGTCATCTGATTTTGTGCATTGATTTGTTCAGTAAGGGGATTTTTTTGGCCTGCTATTCTGTTAGGAGCATCCTAAGATTTGTTAAGAAAACCTATGATTCCTCTGTTACAGTTTATAGTACCTAACAAGTTAAGCCACATTAAAAAGTTCATACAAAATAATGTAATTATGTCACTTGCCGTCTTGAGCGTAAATGTCTCTGACAAACTTGTTGAGCATTTACATGTCTGTGTTTTGGTTAAGGAATAAAGACATCAAGTGTTCAGTTACATCAGGCCGTGGAGCCCCTGGCATGACGTACATCCTCCTCTTTTCCGGGGGGGGGGAGGGGGGGTCCGTGCCGTTCCTCCGCATCCAGGCGGTTGGCAGCAACTCCTCCGTCCCCCAGCGGATGGCCGCAGCTGCTCCTTTGGGTGGATGGCAGTGGCGAGGACTCCACGACAGCGCATCCCTCTCCTTGTCACCCTCCCAGGTTCGTGTGTTCCTGGCCCTGCCTGCCGGCAGGTCATCCCCGCCTCTTCGGACCTGGGAGGGTGACAAGGGGAGGGAAAAAACAAACCAAAAAAAACGAGAGGGAAAGGCCATCACGGAGAGAGAGAGAGAAAAAAAAACTCACTGGTTCTCTGACATGCCATCGTCCGGTTCTCGACCACTACACCCTCTGGCGGACGACAGCCGCTCCTCCCCGAGGAGACCGGAGTGAGTCCTCCGACCCCTGGCGGACAGAATGCCCTGCTGCGTTTCGGCAGACGGAAGGGAACTCCTCCGCCCCTGGCAGTGGCTCCACCGCTCCAGGCGGCCGGCAGCGAGCCCCTCCTCCCCTCGCGGACGGCGGCCGTTCATCTGCATCCATGCGGTCGGCAGCAACTCCTCCGTCCCCCGGTGGATGGCCGCGGCTGCTCCTTTGGGTGGATGGCAGTGGCGAGGACTCCATGACAGCGCATCCCTCCTCCTTCCCGGGTTGCGGCACCAATGTAAAGGGGTTATAAGGGAAAGGAGGCGGCGAGAACTGGCTTGACAATATGAATAATAATTTAATAATAAACACAAACACATGCCGGGCAGCTGCCCGTAACTCTCTCTCTCTCTCTCCGGAACTGCCGCCTCCGATCACCTTTATCCCTCTCGAGGGGTTGATTAGCCTGATTAGGGGCCGGGTGTGCAGCATCACGACCCGGCCCCGCCCTCCTCCCTGCCACACTTGGTAATACCACATTTTTTGTGGATGTACTATGGTAAAACCATGTTTTTTGGATGTACCATGGTGACATCACATTTTTTTGAAAGCACCATGGTAATACCATAGTTTTATTTTTGTGTACATACTGTAGTAAAATAACAATTTTTTTGGACATACCATGGTATTACCATCTTCTACCATCACTGTACCACGGTACCACTATAGTAGGTTTTGTCATTGGTGGTTCTGAGAGATTTCATCAAGGTCTGCCTGTCAGACTTACTGAACACATGTGATTTCCATGTGTTGAAGAGCTGGGAAGGGAATGTGATTGGCCAGCTTCTGCTCATGTTAGGGCTGCACAATTAAAATAAAAAATTGAGATTACAGTGACAACTCTCGCAATTGTATAATCGTGAAAATTGTCATATTCCATTAAGGTGTACACACATTTCCTTCTGTATATACACTATATTGCCAAAAGTATTCGCTCACCCATCCAAATAATTGAATTCAGGTGTTCCAATCACTTCCATGGCCACAGGTGTATAAAATGAAGCACCTAGGCATGCAGACTGCTTCTAAAAACATTTGTGAAAGAACGGGCCGCTCTCAGGAGCTCAGTGAATTCCAGCGTGGTACTGTGATAGGATGCCACCTGTGCAACAAGTCCAGTCGTGAAATTTCCTCGCTACTAAATATTCCACAGTCAACTGTCAGTGGTATTATAACAAAGTGGAAGCGATTGGGAATGACAGCAACTCAGCCACGAAGTGGTAGGCCACGTAAAATGACAGAGCGGGGTCAGCGGATGCTGAGGCGCATAGTGCGCAGAGGTCGCCAACTTTCTGCAGAGTCAATCGCTACAGACCTCCAAAGTTCATGTGGCCTTCAGATTAGCTCAAGAACAGTGCGTAGAGAGCTTCATGGAATGGGTTTCCATGGCCGAGCAGCTGCATCCAAGCCATATATCACCAAGTGCAATGCAAAGCGTCAGATGCAGTGGTGTAAAGCACGCTGCCACTGGACTCTAGAGCAGTGGAGACGCGTTCTCTGGAGTGACGAATCACGCTTCTCCATCTGGCAATCTGATGGACGAGTCTGGGTTTGGCGGTTGCCAGGAGAATGGTACTTGTCTGACTGCATTGTGCCAACTGTGAAGTTTGGTGGAGGGGGATTATGGTGTGGGGTTGTTTTTCAGGAGCTGGGCTTGGCCCCTTAGTTCCAGTGAAAGAAACTCTGAATGCTTCAGCATACCAAGAGATTTTGGACAGTTCCATGCTCCCAACTTTGTGGGAACAGTTTGGGGATGGCCCCTTCCTGTTCCAACATGACTGCGCACCAGTGCACAAAGCAAGGTCCATAAAGACATGGATGAGCGAGTTTGGTGTGGAAGAACTTGACTGGCCTGCACAGAGTCCTGACCTCAACCCGATAGAGCACCTTTGGGATGAATTAGAGCGAAGACTGCGAGCCAGGCCTTCTCGTCCAACATCAGTGTCTGACCTCACAAATGTGCTTCTGGAAGAATGGTCAAAAATTCCCATAAACACACTCCTAAACCTTGTGGAAAGCCTTCCCAGAAGAGTTGAAGCTGTTATAGCTGCAAAGGGTGGGCCGACATCATATTAAACCCTATGGATTAAGAATGGGATGTCACTTAAGTTCATATGTGTCTAAAGGCAGATGAGCGAATACTTTTGGCAATATAGTGTATAACAGATTTTTTGGGCTGTTGTGTGCATGAATGCAGAGGCAAATCTTATGCATTTAAATGAGTCTAAAGGCATATCTGTAATGCTAAATTATACTGTGTACAATTATTTAAAATGTGAATAAAACTTTTTGTTTTACAGGCAATTAAAATATTAAAGCAATTCAGGAAAAGTTCTCAAGTTGTTTTTATGCATAGCCTATACATAAAGAAAATGACATGCAGCTGCCAAACATAAATGAAATATTTTAATGTCAATTCTATTAATTGAATAAGAGCAATTACAAAATCAAAGTAAACAATCAGCAATTATGATTTTCACCATAAACGTGCAGCCCTAGCTCATGTGCAGGTTTTTTATATCATCGTGTCGTGTAAATTCAGCACTCAGTGACCACGTCTACATGCATTTAAGGAAACCGTTTATTCCAGGGTTTTTGCAGAAAGCGACGGTCTGAAACGTCATGTAAACGAGAGCGTTGGTTTCCTTACACTGTTAATGGGATTAAGAGAAAGTGGTTTAACACACCTGGGTTTCTCCTGGAGAATGCAGTTTATGTGGACAGGGAAACATACACACCGATTTCTAGCCTTAAGCAGCTTTCTCGTAATAAACGGCTTTCTGGTGTCCATGTAAACGTAGTCTGTGTTTCACTCGCTGTGTCTCTAAATATCCTTCATTTGCTCTGCAGAGTTTCTCAAAGAGCCATTTTCTGACCTGACATTTACAGAGGTCTTCAAGAGAATGTGTCTAAATTACCGTGTACCAAATCACTCCTGACTATTCAAATGTTACTCTGCATTTCCGGTTTCATAAAAACCTCTATGTATCTTTTTCTGTGAGTGGCGAATGATTTCCTGAGGGTCTTGTGTCGGCCGATGGGCTGCAATGGAGGGTTTAAAATAGTCTCAATACACAAACACTGCTTTTGTTGCTTTTGTTAACTGTGTTTCAATCCGAGCAGCTCACTGATTCATCCAGAATCTATGAACCCCTCCTCCATCTAGATAATTCTAGAAACTTCATGAATGCTGTATTTTATTTACAGCAGCTGTGCATTTGTGGTGGAGATTCCCCTGTGAAATGAATTAGGCCACTCAAGTGGTAAAGCTTAAGCAAAGAACATTTTTATTCTTCTTATTCACGAGCCCGGGTAGCCTCTCCTGCTACCAAAGTATACCTCCGAGAGCTACGAGGGTTATCCCCAAAATTCAGAGTACTTATTCAACACAATCATACATATCAGAAAACAAAGAATCAACTAAATGATTGGCTAAATATAAAAAGCAATTACCATAGAACCTCCTATCTTTCTTCACCTTAAATGGACAGGCTCCCATCCTGAAATGCACAATTCTTCATCCACACTAGTCTTCCTCAGTACCTTCCATAATAATAAGATGTTTATCACTTTATAGCTGTGTCCTCTGATAAGTTCTCTGCCAGATCTCTGCCTCCCTTTTCTCTCTGACATTGGAACAGATGGCCACACCAAGAAACTTCAGTCGACTTAGTGACACAAAGAGAAACTATTTATCTAAGCATTTGAACATGGTTCATTTACAGAAAGTAAATTACAGTTATTAAGAAATGATAGCAAAGAAACAGAGCATAATGTAAATTAATTTTCCACATTTTACAACAGCGACACACACACACACACACGCGCCTTAAATAAAAAACAAATCTGGTTTCTGACTGGCTTTATATTGTGTGCGTGGAGAGAGCTGAATAAGAGCTGTGATGTTTGTTTGTGGAAGTCTTGAGTGATTTTTATGTAACGGTAATTTTCCATTAACATGTCATTTCTCTAAGAACTCTGCTGACTCTGACCTTTTGAAAATAATGTTGCCTTAAATTGCACATGAGTTTTTCCTTCAGTAGAGAGATACCTGTCTGCACCTGAATATCTGTCTGTGTCTGATGCTTAAATACTGTTTCTTTCTTAAATCTCCTGATATCTGGAGGAAAATCATTTAACAGATGTGTGTACGGGTGCACAAAAATCAACCCTCTACAGACACATTGGAGAAAGAATCGCCATTAGCTAGTACATTTGAGTTTTTACTTGCCAGACTTTTGACAAGGGTTGGGCTGTAACGGCATTACGTATTCAGCATACAAATGAAGTAACTGTATTCAGCCCCCGTTACATTTCAAGCACCTTTATTCAGAATACAGTTACTTTATAAAATTGTGTTGGAATACTTTTAGAATACAACTCTTATAATGACCACAAAATAAGGCAGAAAGAAAAAAATTCTTGTCAATCGAGAAACTTTATTTTTTTTCTGAAGAGTGTTTCTGAACAGCGCAGATGTGAGCTGCACACTCTTGCACGCTCTTCCCCAGATCAGCAACAGCACGTGACTGCAGCATTGCCAGGGTTTCATGCCAAATCGACCCTTCGTTAAGCCCCGCCTTAAAAAAGCTTCAGACCAATCCTGTCTTAGCAACTGTTGCCAGGCCACCGTTACTCTGACACGTGTTTGCTATATTCCAATGGCAGCCTATTGAAGTAATGTGTGTTTGAGTAGTTTTAAGCTGGATTTTATCTTTTTTTTTTTCCTCCCCTTTTCTACCCAATTTGGAATGCCCAGTTCCCAATGCGCTCTAAGTCCTTGTGGTGGTGTAGTGACTCGACTCAATCCGGGTGGTGGAGGACAAATCTCAGTTGCATCCACGTCTGAGACCGTCAATTCACGCATCTTATCACGTGGCTTGTTGAGTGCATGACCACGGAGACATAGCGCGTGTGGAGTCCCACGCTATTCTCCGCAGCGTCCACGCACAACTGACCACTTGCCCCACCGAGAGCAAGAACCACATTATAGCGACCACGAGGAGGTTACCCCATGTGACTCTACCCTCCCTAGCAACCGGGCCAATTTGGTTGCTTAGGAGACCTGACTGGAGTCACTCAGCATGCCCTGGATTCAAACTCACGACTCCAGGTGTGATAGTCAGCATCAATACTCGCTGAGCTACCCAGACCCCCTAAGTGGGATTTTATCAAAATAATCCAAAAAGTGTCAAACGCGTTGTTGCCGGGTCATTTGTAATAGTAACACGAGTTACCCTGAGAGGATACATGCAATGTTTTCTTTCTTTAAAAAAAATAAAAATAAATATGCATTACAATGTCACTCTTCATATCAACCCACGTAAAAATATTATCCGTTCCGTTTATGAGAATATTTTGCCAAAAACCGCGTTGTTCACTGCAATCTCCCATGCAGAACTCCCCATTGGAATGAAGAGCTTGTCAGAGTGAGCAACCATAACCAAGGGGGAAGGAGCTTAGCAAAGGGTCAAGTGGGCTTATTTGAAAACACAATCGTGGGTTAAAATCTTAGAATCACGGGTTGCGTGTACTTCAAAAATGGACCACGGTCATCAAAAGGTTTGATGTCAGACTCTAAAGAATGAAAATACAAGGGGCCTGAGTAGCTCAGCGAGTATTGACGCTGACTACCACACCTGGAGTCATGAGTTTGAATCCAGGGCGTGCTGAGTGACTCCAGCCAGGTCTCCTAAGCAACCAAATTGGCCTGGTTGCTAGGGAGGATAGAGTCACATGGGGTAATCTCCTCGTGGTCGTGATTAGTGGTTCTCGCTCTCAATGGGGCGTGTGGTAAGTTGTGTGAGGATCGTGGAGAGTAGCATGAGCCTCCACATGCTGTGAGTCTCCGCGGTGTCATGCACAATGAGTCACGTGATAAGATGCGCGGATTGACGGTCTCAGAAGTGGAGGCAACTGAGACTTGTCCTCCGCCACCCGGATTGAGGTGAGTAACCGCGCCACCACGAGGACCTACTAAGTAGTGGGAATTGGGCATTCCAAAATTGGGGAGAAAAAGGGAATAAAAATAAAAATGAAAATACAACATCTTTTTTCATGTATAATGGTTGCCAGATTGAATATTGAATATCTGGCAACCATATGGCTCACCGTAGTCTTAAAAATCAGCATCAATACAGCCGGCAACATTTTTTGTCTACAAATAACATTCACATGCATTATACATTGTTTCCCGCGATTGTTGCTTTGGAAATACACTTAAAGACGGTGTAAAGACGGATGGCTCTCGATAGCATTTGGTGCATCACGTCCACATCAGAAACTTGCAGAATGAAGAACTGTTGAGAAATAGCAGTTATTAATGACAATAATATGTATAGGTCAAATATAGGAGAAAGTACCTCAAAGAATGAAAGAGGAAAAAGGACTTGAAGTGGATCAGAGTCCAAACGAAGATATGTAATTCTTCCAATTGTGCCTTTATAAATATGTATTTTAAAAGTATTCAAAAAATATTCTGAATACATTTTATTTTATGTATTGGGAATACTTTACTGAATACATTTTAGAGAGGGTATTTAGTATTCAGCCCAGAATGCTTTCTTAAAGTAATCCGCCCAACCCTGCTTTTGACGACATGTAAGCATAATGGAACTGAAAACTGAAAAAGATATTAAGCAAACCGGGAAAGGGGCATCTTTACAGACATTTTCACAATACCACATATAACTTAAGTGCTACTAGGGGCTGTTTACACTTGGTCATATCATGGGTTTTAACTGATCGGATTGCTAGTGTAAATGCCCTCCATGAAGGATTCTAAATGGATATAAATCTGATTTTTCAAACCACATCCGGAGGTGGTTTGAGATGCATTCCACTGGAAACTCAGTCAAGTGTAAATGCATCAGGCTGATCAAGCCGCTATGCAAACTTTACTCTGCCCAAACAGCGCTTCATCAGCATTGGGAAAATGCGAAATTTAATAGATGTTACTGAGTATTTGCATTGGGCTCGTGTTGCACAATAAATAATAGCAAATTAAGGAACGGATGGACGTTGTAGAAGAGACAACTTTTTTTCATTTATATGATACAGATTGCTGAATAAACTGAAACTAAACTGACAATAAAGCACAGCTGATGTGCATGGATTTATCTAACCTACGACAAGCCCAGAAGGGAAAAATACACAAGTTGCACGGTTGTTACTACCTCACCTGTGCAATGTGTGATTAGACTTTGTTACTTTTTACTTATTGATCAACAACTGACTGTAAAGAACAGAAAGGATATTAAAAGAGACATTATGAAATTAAAATAGATCATGTAGATCGCATCTTTGGACATACATTATACGAAATGAGTCAGAGCAAACCTTCCAAAAGACATCCAACAGTGCCTTACAATGGTCTGTATATGTAAAATGTAGAATGTTGTGAAAACAGTCTGTGGAAAAGTTCAAGCTAAATCAGAGTTGACATGATTAAATGCAGTGTACCATATCATGGATCAATGTCTGTAAAGCGATGGTGACACTGCATCCACAACACCTCAGGACCCACTGCAGCCACATTTGGCAAATTTCATTTAGAGAACATGTTCATGAGACGCAACATGCAGTAAATGGATCTCGCTGCTAAAGTTCTTCTCCACCATTACACAACTCAATCGCTGGTTGGTGGGGTGAGCAAGAGACAGACACAGTGGGTGTGCATTTATTTAAAATCTGAACAACAGAAAAGAGGGAATGAAAGTGTCCATAGGGGAAAGTGTCCAAAGCAAAGGGAAATCAGGGATCCTCGCGGTGAATGGGGTTATGTGAATAAAGGATAGTGATGAGAGGTTAAGGTCCAGGTATAATGGGTGGGGGCCGGCAGCCGTGACGTGCTTCCCCTCCATGGCCTTGGGCGCGAGAGGCGACAACTTCTCTAGCAGCTCAACTTCCCTCAATCGCGGCGTGTGAGGGGAATGCGCCGGACCCTCCCCACACCGTTCCTGGACCTACAAAGATGCCAGTGGGTAGAGAACGGTCTCCCGAATAGAGCACACTTGGGTTTTAAAGGCAGCGGTGATGAGGCTCTTCATTGAGTTCGCACTGCCAAATGGGGAAAAGTCCCTGTGCCCCTCCTCTCTCTCCTGCCCACTCACATCGGGAGCCTAGGAAGGGTGGCTGATTTAAGGACTGGGGCATCACTGATGTCAGGGGAGGAGGTTGTCACGTTACACTGGTGAGTAAAGTCTGAATCTGAACACTGAAGTATGCGAACAGTGAGAGGCAGCTGGCAGGCTTAAGCGGAGGCTGTATTGTGATTGGACGTGATGCCTGATGAATGAATCCCGAGATCTTCCTGCTAGAACTACGCTTATGCTAACATTACTTGCAAGTCATACAAATTATGCATGTAAACAATAAAAATGTAACAAAACGAGAGCTCACCCGATATGGGATTTTTGAAACCGATACGATACCGATTTTAGAGAGGGAAAATTCACCGATTACCGATATGGTGACCGATATAGTTAATTTTTGAGCTGGAATGAAAACAGACCTTTTCTATGTGGATTGTGCACCGATATGACTATGCAAAGGTACTCGGAAAGCTGCTTTCTTAAATATTTTTATCCAAGAATATTTGACATTATTATTATACATTGTCAACAAATTCTAGAAATGAACACTGAGAAAATAAAGAATAAATTAAAAATACAATAAATAGCTAAATAACATCAGTACTGTTTAGTATTGGTCAAATGCTGACCATTTAAATAAAGAATAAATAAAAATAAAATAAATAGCTAAATAAACATCAGTACTGTTTAGTGTCAGTCAAATGAAAAACGGTCAGAAATCTAGGGGTAACCATCAACATCAGACTAAATTTCTCAGACCACATCTCAAAGACCGCAAGATCATGTAGATTTACACTACCGGTCAAAAGTTTTGAAACACTTACTCATTCTTTATTATTATTATTTTTCACATTTTAGAATAATAGTAAAGTCATTAAAACTATGGAATAACAAATGGAACTATGGGAATTATGTTGAGACTAAACAAAATCCAAAATAAATCAAAACTGTCTTATATTTTAGCATCTTCAAAGTAGTCACTCTTTGCCTAGAATTTGCAGACATGTACTCTTGACATTTTCTCAACCAACTTCTTGAGGTATCACCCTGGGATGCTTTTTAAACAGTATTGAAGGAGTTCCCATCTATGTTGGGCACTTATTGGCTGCTTTTCTTTATTATTTGGGCCAAGTCATCAATTTCAAAAACGTTTTTTTTATTTTTTTTTTTTTTTATTAAATTTTAGTTTTATAATGAAATAATATGGTGGCACAATTATATTTTTGTCTACGAAACTAATTTAAAACATTTAAGCATACGCCTTCAGATCAAAAGATTTTTAAGATCATGACAAACATTTCAGTCGTGTTTCGAAACTTTTGACCGGTAGGGTACACTCTACAATATCAGGAAGATAAGACATGCCACACAACTCTCTGAACATGCCACACAACTGCTTATCCAGTCACTTGTCATAACTTGACTGGACTACTGTAACGCTCTCATTGCAGGCCTCCCTGCATGCACAATTAGACCCCTGCAAATGATCCAGAATGCAGCAGCACGTCTGGTCCTTAATGAACCAAAGAGAGCACATGTTACACCACTCCTTGTCTCTCTTCACTGGCTGCCGGTTGATGTTCGTATCAAATTCAAGGCTCTGATGCTGGCATACAGAACAGTCACCGGGTCTGCTCCAGCATACCTAAAATAATTTCTGCAGAGCTACACGCCCTCTAGAAGCCTGCGGTCGGCTAAGGAACGTCGCCTTGTTGTACCAACTCAAAGAGGCACCAAAACACTTTCCTGGACTTTCAGCTTCATCGTACCACGATGGTGGAATGACCTTCCCAACTCACTCTCTGTCTTCAAAAAATGACTAAAAACACATCTTTTCCATGAGCACTTAACCAGTCATTAATAATAAAAATAAAAATAAATTCTTGTTGCACTTTAACCTGTTTTGAATACTATTCTGATGCTAGTGAAACTTTGTAGTATGGCACTTTTCATACCACTGTCTTTGTTTTCCTCTTTTATAAGTCGCTTTGGATAAAAGCATCTGCCAAATGAATAAATGTAAATGCTGACCATTTAAATAAAGAATAAATAAAAATAAAATAAATAGCTAAATAAACATCAGTACTATTTAGTATCAGTCAAATGCTGACTATTTTAATACTGCCAGTCAATTAGGGGCAGGTTGTAAAACAAGAGGCGTTTACACCTGCCGAGTCAAGATAAACAGTGGCAGCGGTGTTACACCGTATTCTGCTATACAAGTTCAGGGGAAACTTTCAATGATGGTCTAACACATCAATGGAAAGGAGGCAACGAGAACCGGCTTAACAATATAAATAATATTTTAATAATGAACTTAAACCAAAAGACACAAACACACACACAGGTGTCGGACAGCTGTCTGTAACACTCTCTCTCTGTCGCACACCCGTCTCCAGTTGGCCCTTATCCCTCTCGGGCTAATCAGCCTGATTAGGGGCCGGGTGTGTAGAATCATGACCCGGCCCTGCCCTCCGCCCTGCCACATTCCTCCCCTGTTTTCGGGAGCCCCCGGCATGACGTATACCCCCCCCACACCCCCCCCCCCCGCCTTCCACCCCGTCTGCCGGCAGGTCATCCCCGTCTACCTGGATCAGGGGAGGGGACAAGGGGAGGGAAAAAAAAATGCCAATTTAACAAAAACATTTAAAAAGAGAGGGAAAAGGCCAACTTGGAGCGGCAGCTGAAGAGAGAGAGGAGAGAGAGAGAAAGAAAAAAATTAACTTGCCGGTTCTCTGATACGCCGTAGCCTGGTCCTCGGCCACTCCTCCACCCTCTGGTGGACGACAGCAGCGCCTCCCCAGGCGGATCGGAGGCAGTCCTCTGGGCCCTGGCAGACGGAACGCCCTGCCGCATTTTCAGTGGATGGAAGGGGTCTCCCCCGCCCCTGGCAGCGGTTCTCCCGCTCCAGGCGGTCGGCCAGGAGCCCCTCCCCACTCGTGGTCTCAGACCCCGTCACGTTTCAGCGGCTGGTAGGGTTCTCCTCCGCCCTTGGCAGCAGCCCTGACCACTCTAGGCGGTCGGTTCGGAGCCCCTCCTCCCCTCGCTGTATGCGGCCGTTCCTCTGCTTTCAGGCGGCCGGGCTCCTCTGTCCCCCGGCGGATGGCCGCGGCTGCTCCGTTGGGGTGGATGGTAGTGGCAAGGACTCTACTACGGCGCATCCCTCCTCCTTCCCGGGTTTCGGCACCAGTGTAACACATCAATGGAAAGGAGGCGGCGAGAACCAGCTTAACAATATAAATAATATTTAATGAGAAACTGATCCAAAAAGACGAACACACACAGATGTCGGACAGCTGTCCGTAACACTCTCTCTGCCGTCTCCAGTTGGCCTTTATCCCTCTCGGGCTAAGCAGCCCAATTAGGTGCCGGGTGTGGAATCACGACCCGGCACCGCACTCTGCCCTGCCACAGGTGGAAAACCAGATTTTTAAATATTACATTTTATAAATGCAACAACTGGAATTGTTCGGATGAAGGGGGTACCAAACTGTGAATCCTGAACAAAACAGTTTGGTGAATACATGTTTTCTTAGCTGACCAGCAATGAAAGTAGCTACGTGGTTAGCTAGTTAGCTATAAGCTTGTCGTCATGGAGAGTAAAAGATGGACTTTATTTACTTTCCAGCATTGTGTCTCACCAACTAGGTAACAACATAGCGTGAAATCAACACTCAACAGACAGTTGTCTGCTGAGCTGCAAAAAAATGCTCTGATGTTTACCTTTCAATCTGCTACATTATGAATATGTAAATATACTGTGCAATAGTTTTAGGCACTTGTGAAAAATGTTGCATAGGGAGGATGTCTTCAAAAATAATACCATAGTTTTCATTTATCAATTAACGTCATACAAAGTCCAGTAAACATAAAAAAGCTATATATATATATATATATATATATATATATATATATATATATATATATATATATATATAGTATATAAAAACACACAAACATAAATGCATACAGAGCAGCAGCCTGTAGCTTTCTCTCTCCCGAACTGCCGCATCTCATTTCACTTATCCCTCTCCTCGGCTGATTAGCCCTCCTCCTTGTCACACTCCTCCTTCCTTTGCCTCAGGCTGGGGAACCCCCGGCATGATGTATATCCCCCCCCCTTTCTGGCAGGCCTTCCCTGCCTTTTGCGACCTGGGAGGGAGACAAGGGGAGGGAAAAACAAAACAACAAAAAGAGGAGAGGGTCCTCGATCACTCCTCCACCCTCTGGCGGACAACAGCTGCTGCTCCTCGGGTGGACTAGAGCCAGTCCTCCGATCCCTGGCGGATGGAACATCCCTCCGCATTTCAGCGGCTGGTAGGGAACTCCTCCACCCCTGGCAGCGGCTCTGCCGCTCCAGGTGGCCGGCAGTGAGCCCCTCCTCCCCTCGCGGACGGCGGCCATTCCTCCGTGTCCAGGCGGCTGGTAGCAACTCCTCCGTCCCCCGGCGGATGGCCACGGCTGCTCCTTTGGGGTGGATGGTAGTGGCGAGGACTCTACAATGGCGTATCCCTCCTCCTTCCCGGGCTTTGGCACCAATGTAACAGGGTTCAATGGAAAGGAGGAGGCAAGAACCGGATGAAGCATCGAAGTAATATTTTAATAAACTCAAACACAAAAACACACAAACATAAATGCATACAGGGCAGCTGCCTGTAGCTCTCTCCCGAACTGCCACATCTCGTTGCACGTATCCCTCTCCTCAGCTGATTAGCCTGATTGGGAGCCGGGCGTGCGTAGTCACGGCCCTGCCCTCCTCCTTGTCACACATGTTCTGTAGAGTGGTTGTGATTTTATGAATCAGTTCTGCCCATTTTAAATAGACACTCAGAGACTCTGTCAGAGCTCATGCTGTGTGCTGATATCGTCTCTGCTCGCTGATCTGCTGCTGTGAAATTCATTTATTTGTTGAGTGCACACTGAAGTCACATCATGACAAATAGATGAATATCACAACAGCAGCCTCCTGCAACCTGAAAGACAAGTACATTTGTTGAGAAAAATCAGCACTGGATCTCTCAGAGGGAACAACACATCAGATACACACACAAGAGAATGTCTTTAATTGAAGTGTTTCTAAAGGCATCTTTTTCTTTGGTGCACCGTGCTGTACTTGTGACCGCAGTCTCTTTCCCTGATTTGCATATCAGTTTGCCCATCTGTCAGTGTGGCATTCTGTAATTAACCTCCTCTGACCTGAACCAGAGTTATCTCTCAACATTCATTAACCTGTGCTGAGAACTGCAGTGGAACCCGACAGAACCAACTTACATTACCTTCAGACGGCACGGCCTCACAAATGAAAGAGTCATGGGAGAATGTCACAGGATGTTTGCATGGTGTTCCATTTTTTTACTATAGCTGCAGATTTGAGTTGATACGAGAGAAATGTGTCTGAACGATACAGAACTCAACCGTCTCTGACCATCAACACTGACTGCATTACAAACATGTTTAATCATCTTTCATTTTATTTCATTTGTAAAGTAGATTTTGAATTTAAGTTTTTTTTTTTCAGTTTTTCTCATTAATAAAAAAAAGCAAAAATCAAATAATCATTAAAATACTCACTATTTCAAATGTATAGCCACAAGATGAAAACATATGCGTTAGCTTGATATTAGTGTGATAAAATTACTTGCAGGATTTACTAGCTTCCCAGAGCAAGACTGGGAAGGTAAGTGGTGAATGAGTTCCACCTGTGTGCTACACCGGCCTCACGTTCCAGTGAGGGGTGGCAGGAGTATTTAAGGAGAGGAGACAGCAGCAGACGAGAGAGAGAGATGCACGAAGCCTGTCTCTGTGTCTTTATGTTCATTCATAGCTGGCTGAAAAGCAGTGCATGTTTTTGTTTTGTTATATACTGAAAAGTGTTTATTAAATGTCTATGTGTTTGTCAAGCCTGTCCCAGCTTCCTCCTTTCCTATCCTTGAATTGTTACACTGGTGCCAAAACCTGGGATTAAGGGAGGAAGAACGCTGCCATGGATCCCTCACCTCCTGGAGGACGTGGTCAAGACCCTCACCAACATCCACCAGACACAGCATCAGGTCCTCCTCGAGCTGCAAACCGAACAGGAGCAGCAATTCATTGCGCTCCTCCAGGCCCAAGCGGAGGACCGGCAGATGTTCCGGAGCTTGCAGCACCAGGAGAGTGTTGCTGCCGCGACTGTGGACCCCATGACCGCAACGCCCCAGGTTCCGCTAGTCAAGATGGGCCCCCTAGACGATCCGGAGGCCTTCTTGGAGCTCTTTGAGCGGACTGTGGGGGCATGCGGATGGCCGAGCACCCAGTGGGTGGTCCGTTTAATTCCACTGCTGTCCAGGGAAGCCCAACTCGCGGCGCAGCAGTTACCAGCAGAGAACCATGCAGAAAGCCATCTCCTGCAACGGGTCGGCTGGACACCCAAGCAGCAGCGCCAGCGCTTTTACTCCCTGACCATTGGCAAACACAGCTGCCCGTTTGCCTTCACCCAATAGCTCCGGGACTCCTGCTGGAGGTGGTTGCTGACTGAGCAACACGACGTCTGAGTTGTCATCGATCTGGTAGTACTGGAGCAGTTCATCGCTCGACTTCTGAGAGAGACGGCGGAGTGGGTCCAGTGCCACCACCCGGCATCAGTCCAAACGGCCATCCAGTTGGCAGAGGACCACATGGTGGCATATTCGTGGAGTGGTTACTGCATCAGGTGCAATTGTGCTGTTTATGCGCTTAAGAGTTGTTTCTCTCCACCACATGACTTACATTTTACTGCTATTTCCAATACAGTTTCAAATACAGCTGCTGAGGGAGTATTTTCTTGATCTGCTAAGTTCTTACCTGATTGGTTGGCTGCTTGTCAGGGTTCATAGGTTTATAACTGTGTTGATGTTTAGTTTTAATTGAAACATTTAATCCAGCCTGTGTGATTTACAGTAGAGTGTCTTTCCTCACAGCCCGTCAGAACACAGGAAATGATGTCACATTCTGAGGTTTGGTGTGGGTTTGAGTTTTGTCCTCAGAGTTTTTCTGAATTCAGGTGTACAGCAGTGAGTAATGAATTATAATAATCACATCCTTCACACAACATACTGCATTGGAGCTCTTGTGGCCCGTCGTTGTGTTTCAGGCCATGTTCATAATTAGTGGATTGAACATTAACTGAAGTCAGCAGTTTCATGTGCTGCAATCTCATTACATTTACAGAGCAGAGAGACCAAGAGGAACAAAATGTTTATTTGAGGTGTAGCGATGGTTGAGACGGGTGGATAAATCACCGTGTGGATGACGGTTTTATGTCCGTAGAGATGAGCTGTTTTGCGGCCCACCCCCCCGTTCTCCCGCAGATTTTCTGTTTGCTTGTAAATTTGTCTGAAAGAAAAGGGATATTTCATATTGCGACAGGTTCAGGCCAATAAAAGCGCCTGGTGTGGTTCACTAGAGCGTAATGAATTGTGTGTGCGTTCAATGGGGACGGAATATAAGAGTCACAGTGTCTGACGGGACAGTGGTTGACCCCTGACCTCTTGTGTTCACAGCTCTGTGCACAGTTCAAGGGCACTAAATGCAACACTGTTTAGAAATGTTGATGATGAAATTCACTCGTGTGTGTGTGTGTGTGTGTGTGTGTGTGTGTGTGTGTGTGTGTTAGGGCTGCACAATTATGATAACTGTTGATTATGTCCCTTTATTGTAATTGTGATTAATTTCGATTAATAACATTTACATTAAAATGCTTATTTTGTGTGGGGTCGTCATCACATGCCTTATTTTGTTTAGGCTAAACATCCCAAACAAGCTGAGAACTATGTGTCTAATTACTTTATTGCTGGTTTATACATCAGTAAATCAACACCTAAATTATCAATTTTGCATAGCTCCTTTAACAGTACAGAAAACAAAACTGTTATTAAAATTTTTAATAAATTATACTCCAAAAATGAGCCAGAGACATCTCTGATTGAGTGAATTCAGTGCGGTTATTTATTAAAAAAAAATAGTGTAAAAAATATTAATGCAGTTAATCACTTCCCCTGATTGTATGTAAATTCTGCATGGTGACTTGTAGCACATTGCATATTATTTTCTCCCTTTTTCTCCCCAATTTGGAATGCCCAATTCCCAATGCGCTCTAAGTCCTCGTGGTGGCACAGTGACTCGCCTCAATCCGGGTGATGGAGGACGAATCTCAATTGCCTCCGCGTCTGAGATCGTCAATCCGTGCATCTTATCACGTGGCTTGTTGAGCGCGTTACCGCGGAGACATAGCGCGTGTGGAGGCTTCACGCCATCCACCGCGGCATCCACACACAACTCACCACACACCCCACCGAGAGCAAGAACCACATTATAGTGACCACGAGGAGGTTACCCCAGGTAACACTACCCTCCCTAGCAACCGGGCCAATTTGGTTGCTTAGGAGTCCTGGCTGGAGTCACTCAGCACACCCTGGAATTGAACTTGCACTCCAGGGGTGGTAGACAGCGTCTTTACTCACTGACTTGCCAGAACCGGCCCGCAGGCTGTCTCTAACTGGACCGCGAGGTCATGGCAAAAAATAAGTAATTAGGCTGTGCATAAAGAAATGCGTTGCTTTGATTTTAAGTGATGTACAAACAAACTGGAATGCGTGTGTATGCACAAAGCTGTGAAATGTATCAAATAAACACTCTAATGTACATGCGAAAGTGAGAGCAAGCAGTGCACTC
The DNA here is from genome assembly GCF_019703515.2 of Myxocyprinus asiaticus. Lineage (NCBI taxonomy): Eukaryota > Metazoa > Chordata > Actinopteri > Cypriniformes > Catostomidae > Myxocyprinus > Myxocyprinus asiaticus. Next base: position 469,641 of record NC_059379.1, on the reverse strand, counting down.
GGAGTCATAGCGAAGGGTTGTAAGCTATCTAGCCAAAGATGATGAACGTTAAAAAAAGAAAAGTTGATGCGGAATGTAGAGTGTTCAATAAGTCCTGGACTGCAAAGTATTTCTTTACAGAAGTTAACGGTAAAGCAGTGCATTTAGTTTGTAAGGAACATGTTGCTGTGTTAAAGAAATACAATATTAACTGCCACTTCAAGACCACCTGACTGAGGAGGAGAGGTCACGGACATCCGAGGCATTCCTAGCTGAACTTCAACAGCAACAAGGGCTCTTTACGAAGCTTCACACATCCAAGGAAGGAGCAGTAAAAGCTAGTTATGTGTTAGCTAACAAAAATTGCCAAAAATAGCAAACCGTTTTCTGAGGGGGAATTCATTAGAGAATGCAGTGATACTTTGAAAACATGTCCCTCTCCAGGCAAACTGTAACGCAGGGCATTGAGGACATAGTGGAAAATCTGGAGCCACAGTTGAAAAGTAAAGTGGACAGTTCCGATTTTTTTCTCTCTGGCCCTGGATGAGAGCTGCAATGTGTGTGACACAGCCCAGTTACTCATCTTCAAACACGGGATAATGAAAGACTTTGGCATTACGGAGGAACTGGCAGCAATGCAGTCAATGAAGGGATGATAACAGGGAGCAATTTGTTTACAGAGGTAAATGTGTGCATGCTATTGTTGGTCGGTGTTATGACCGTTGGGTGTCCAAATCTAACGGAGAAAAATGTAGGGCTGTTAAAGCGAATGCAGGATAAAGTGAATGAACCATGAACAGAAATTGGTGTTCTTGCATTGTGTTATTCATCAGGAGGTGCTGTGCAAGTCTGTGCTGAATATTAGCCATGTTATTGATTTTGTAACAAAAGTAGTTAACTTTATTATAGCAAGGGCATTGAATCACAATTCATTAAGCTGTTGGTGCAGCTGTCAGGTGGCTCAGCCTGGGCAAAGTGCTCAAAAGAGTGTGGGACCTGAGAACAGAGATGCAGGAGTTTTGTCAGATGAAAGGAAAGGACATCCCTGAACTCTCACTGCTGACATTTTATTCTTATCTGAAGGAGAACTTTTCACAGCTGAGGAGGCAAGCTCAAAGGATGCTGATTCTCTTTGGTTCAACATACATATGTGAACAGACATTCTCAGTGATGAAACTCAAGTCAAGTTCGCTTTGGATAAAAGCATCTGCCAAATGAATAAATGTAAATGTAAGATACAGATCCTCCCTCACTGATGATCACCTGTCTGCTGTTCTATGGATAGCAACCTCAGACATTACATCTGACTTCAGTGCACTTGTTAAAGCCCACCAGCGGCTAGATTTCTTCCACCAAGTAAACAAGAACAAACAATGGATGTACTTGGTGTATATACGTGTACTTATTGAATATAGTTAATGTAATGCTCTTTGTTGAAGTGCAATGAATTCAGTGGTAATTCAAAAAGCAATTTGTTGTGATTTCTTTCTTATTAATAACTCTAAACCTGAAAGACTTTCTACAACAATATAAGTTATAGGGCATGGAATAAACATAATAAAATTGGTTTGGCCCTCAACAACAATCTCGATTTCACATGTGGCCTTTTAGGGAAAATAGTTGCACACCCCTGCTCTAGAGCCATGATTTTCAAACTGGGAGGCGCGCCTCCCCAGGGGGGCACCAGAGCATGTCAGGGGAGGCGCGGAGATTGATGGAGTACTCTTACTTGCCATTGTTTTACTACAATAACAGACCGGTGTGCAACACAGTGTCATTTAAACGGTCCGAGCTCATTTGAGCTCATAATGTTAAAGTGCTCGCCTGTTTCATTCTCCCTCTCTCTCCTCAACAGTTCCCTGTCACTTTTAACTGTCTTGTCTAATGATAAAAGGCAAATATCAATAAAGCTTCTATTATATACCGTTTGCAAATATGCCCATATCTTGTTTAAACAGATGTAATAAACCAACCTCACAAAATTGAGCAGATCCAGCATCATGTGGAGCGCTCATAAATCTTCCTCTGAAGCACGTATTCTATCAGCGTCTCCTCAACAGTTCCCTGTCACTTTTAACTGTCTTTTCTAATGATAAAAGGCAAATATCAATAAAACTAATATTATATACCGTTTGTAAATATGCAGATACCTTGTTTAAACGGATGTAATTCACTAACCTCATGAAAATCCAGTGTTTTCTTCCCGTTGAGCGCTTATAAAATATATTCTTCTGAAGCGTGTATTCAGCCAGAATCAAAAACGTAAGGATCAAAAGTTCCTCTGATTCACAAATCATGACGGTCAGTCCGTAACAATCCAAACAGGTGATGCAGGCTGTTTAAACTGTCAGGTGATTGTTGCTCACGCTGGATCCGCATGAGCGCGTGAGAGCAACGTCAAAGTAAAAGCGCTTCACGTGTGATATAAGTAAATGTCTTATTCACTGTGCACTGTACGTACAATTGGTTTGATTCTGTATTTTGTGAGTTAATGTGATTGCTAATGTGGACATGCCATCCATGGTTGCTGGACTTCTGTGTGTACTGTTATTTCTGATATATTAACAATTTCTTCATGTGCAAATAAATTACTAAAATTTGATGACTAAACAGAAATCTGAAGAAACTGCTATCTACCATTTAAAATGCAGTATTTTTTTTTTAGTGTAGTGTGAAATTGAGTAAATATACTGCTAAATAGAGTTTTTATTTATTTATTTTTTTTATAGCAATTTTATGTTTATTTACTATATTAAATTGTGTGGTATATCGGCATCGGACATTAAAAAACCCATATCAGACGACCACTAATAACAATATATTATTTCATTATAAAATAGGAAAACAAAAACAATTAAATAAGAGCATGTGCAAAACTTTAATATTAAATAGTCTGCAGTATGCAGCAGCAAAAATAACAGTAACTCCAGTGAAAGTCTTCAGTAGAAAAGAAGCCAGTTCTCTTTACACATTTTAACTTGTATCTGGTTTCAGATCACTCTCTCTCTCTCTCTCTGTTTATTTCATTTTAGTTTTATTAGTATATCAATCCACTTTTCAATCACACAGTAATTTTTGGAACCCAGTTTGATTTTATTGTAATTTCTAATAATAATAATAATTTTACGATACATTGGTAATAAATTTCAGTTGTAAGGTTTTTATTTTGATAGTCCAGCGCTGAGCGCTCCAGGAAGTCTGTTTTTGTTTGTAGGCTAATCCATAGTAGTGTAATTCGCTTCTCATTCAACATCTGATTAAATGCTTTTCCGGTGCCGTTCTCGATGTGTGTGTGTGTGTGTTGGCTGAGCGGTGCTCGTTCAGTAACGCGTGGTGCCAGATACTACTTAGCTGTGCATGCTGACTGTATATTTATTATTAAACACAGCCTTTTGCAATTCATAAAGCTTTTGGATGACTCCAGCCAGGTCTCCTAAGCAACCAAGTTGGCCGGTTGCTAGGGAGGGTAGAGTCACATGGGGTAACCTCCTCATGGTTGTGATTAGTGGTTCTCGCTCTCAATGGGGCGTGTGGTGAGTTGTGTGTGGATCGTGGAGAGTAGCATGAGCCTCCACATGCTGTGAGTCTCCGCGGTGTCATGCACAACGAATCACATGATCAGATGCGCAGATTGACGGTCTCAGAAGCGGAGGCAATTGAGACTTGTCCTCCACCTCCCGGATTGAGGTGAGTAACCACACCACCACGAGCACCTACTAAGTAGTGGGAATTGGGCATTCCAAATTGGGATAAAAAAAAAAAAACTTTTGTATGACTGTTAGAGCTTGAGTAAAATGCACGAGTTATATGGACTACTTTAATGGTGATTTGAAGGTTATTTATGACATTATCTGAGCTTGACAGTAACGTCAATGACCAACATGCGGTATCGGATTTGGATCGGGCTCGTCGGACCGATACCTGATCTGGGTAAAAACATCAGTATCAGACCTGATACCGATCCAGTTATCGTATCGGTGCCATCCCTATTACAAGATATTTGGGCAACAAACCAATTAGTGCTTTATAAATGAAGGTGTACCAATGAAGGAGCCTATGTACAAACAGAAGGCCATTCAACCTTTGCATACAAGATACAATGATGAGTTAAACCTCCACATCCAGTAATACATTTCAACACACCATGGTAAACTGCATCAAGCATCTGCAATGAAGAAACACTAGCATTCCTGTATAAAATATCACCATAATCAAGAACGGAGAAAAGTAGCAGCAACAAATTTCTTTCAAGCAAAAAATGAAAAGCATAATTTATTTCTAAAATAGAAACCCAACCTAACTCTCAGTTTCTTAAATAATTAATCAATATGCGGTTTAAATGACAGACTGTCATCAAGTTCAGTGCCTAAATGTTTTAAAAGGCACAATCTCAATATCTGTACATTGAGCAGTTTTAATAGAAAATAAACCTCATTCCGAGGTACAGTGTTTTTGACTTCAAAAAAATCATCATTTTTAATTAAAACTAGTTTTAAAAGGTGAAGTTGGGTTTCTAATATTCCAAAAGCTACCTGCAATTCTTAGTTTAGAAGCACAACAATAAACTACAGTATCATCAGCATAAAAGTGAAGGTTTACATCTTAGGTATCCCAAATAATTTATATAAATAATAAACAAAAAGGTACCCAATACTGACCCTT
>NC_059379.1:370000-460000 GCF_019703515.2 Myxocyprinus asiaticus | reverse complement strand
TGCATGTTTGTTGGGCAGATGACATCATACACTGTATATTTCTTGATTCTGGAATGATTGTGAGCTTTTTAGAGTGACATCACTGAACCAAGCCATCAGTAGCTGGGTTTTCATCCACGTATCTATAGGAGCATTTATTTTTTTTTCCTCCCCAATTTGGAATGCCCAATTCCCAATGTGCTTTTAAATCCTCGTGGTCGCATAGTGACTCGCCTCAATCCGGGTGGCGGAGGACGAATCTCAGTTGCCTCCGCGTCTGAGACCGTCAACCCGCGCATCTTATCACGTGGCTTGTTGAGCGCGTTGCCACGGAGACATAGCGCGTGTGGAGGCTTCACGCCATCCACCGCGGCATCCACGCTCAACTCACCATGCACCCCACTGAGAGCGAGAACCACATTATAGTGACCACGATGAGGTTACCCCATGTGACTATACCCTCCCTAGGAACCGGGCCAATATGGTTGCTTAGGAGACCTGGCTGGAGTCACTCAGCACACCCTGGATTCAAACTAGTGAACTCCAGGTGTGATAGCCAGTGTCTTTTACCACTGAGCTACACAGGCCCCCTTTATAGGAGCATTTTTGGATATTGCATAAAAACTACTGGATGGAAACTCCAAGATGTGAATGAAAGCTCCAAAATGTGCATTAAAAACGCATACGCTCACTTGAGGTGGATGCATTTTTTATTTGATGAGAATAAATGTGCATAAACTATGGTGGAAACACATTTACAGAATAAACTCCTACTCAGTTTATTAGAAATACAGGATGCAGCGGGGGCCTGGGTATCTCAGCGAGTATTGACGATGACTATCATCTCTGGAGTAGTGAGTTTGAATCCAGGGTGTGCTGAGTGACTCCAGACAGGTCTCCTAATCACCCAAATTGGCCCGGTTGCTAGGGAGGGTAGAGTCACATGGGGTAACCTCCTTGTGGTCGCTATAATGTGGTTCTCACTCTTGGTGGGGCGTGTGGTGAGTTGTGCGTGGATGCCGTGGAGAATAGCGTGAAGCCTCCACATGCACTACGTCTCCGCGGTAACGCGCTCAACAAGCCACGTAATAAGATGCGCGGATTGACGGTCTCAGACGTGGAGACAACTGAGATTCGTCCTTAACCACCTGGATTGAGGCGAGTCACTACGCCACCATGAGGACTCAGAGCGCATTGGGAATTGGGCATGCCAAATTGGGTAGAAAAAGAAATACAAGATGTGCATCAAAAAATGTCATGCGACTGAATAATTTGTTCATACCCGGACAAACCAGTGGATCAATCATTGCATCTGAAATGTTTCTCTGGTCATCATGAAATAACAGTGTCCTGAAAATACAAAGCCCGTATAGAGTTTGAAGAGAAAAAGAAGTCGAATACAAACTTGAACTGTGCCGAAGACAGGTCTATTGTCACTTTTGAAAAATATCTTATAGATCTGCATGGCAAAGACATAAGGAAGGAGAAACGCACACACATAGCACTCCCAGAACTGTGTGACGCGCTGTCGCTCCCAGACATGAGATAAAGTTCTTCACAGTGTTTTGTGTGCGTGTTCTAAACCACAAGTTTTATATATATAAAAGAGTCACAGTGGCTACAATTCATCCAAAAGTAAAGATTTTGTTCTTTTGAATACATGGAATGGAAACGCTGCTTTCCTATAAATTAAATTCCCAACTTGGATGGATCAGCATGGCAAACAAACAGTCTGGGACATTGAGCATAAAAAACCATTACTCAACAAAGTTATCTGCAATGATTTTAAGCTTTTGTATACAAACTAATAAATCAATAGACTGAACATGAACTTAATTTTAAAGTGCTACAAGATTTGTACATTTTCTCAAGAAAAGGCTAACCCCCAAGTCTCTGTGATATTCTGGTCTCTGGTTCCACAGAAGAAAGAAAGTCATATGGATTTTGAACAACATAAGGGTATTCAATGACTATTGTTTTTACAAACACCCCTAATAACAGTTTTCACAGTGCACGTCGAGTATTAGGACCTTAGCTCAGATCTGTGTATGAGGATTAACACTTATTGACTGTGTCCTAACACACTTTAAAACGCATGTCGCCCATTGACCCTGAACACCACCCCTTTTATATTCCAATCATAGTCAGATTTAAGTCCCCCCATGCCCTCCAGACAGCAGTGGACAGGATGAGAAGAGAGTCTGAGTATATGTCGCAGAGGACAGTGGAATTAAGTCGGTTTTATTTGGACTAATCTCTGTTGCTGTAGTGGCCAGAACCCCATTGGATTAGAGTAACCCCTCCTCCACTGCACTGTCCCTGTGGTTCCCCTCTTTTTACATCTTCTTTGCCCTGTGATATTGTTCTCCTAATAATCCCACTGTGATGGCTGTGAGCACAAACCCAAATCATCCTGTGTGTAGAGGAACAGAGATGTGTTTTCCTGCTGTTTATTTGGTAAGTTTTTGTTTGTTCGTTGTGTTACTGAGCTGTTGTGTCCTGTTCTTCCTCTCTTCCACTTGCTTATTTTTCCAGGGTTAAATTATTCAGGATTACCTGCCAGTATGAAGTCACATGATAGCGTGACCTCGAGTGAGTCAAAAAATGTCTGCAGGAGATCAGGTGAATGTTGCCTTCCCTCGCACACCTTCACAGGGAAACATGAGATGTGAAATCAGACACCTGCCTTTTTCCCCTCCTCACAACTGTCCTCTCCTCTTTCCTCACCGTGCCTGCATTGACTGTCCATTTGGCTTGTAGTCTCTGTAGCGTTATCACGTTTGGATAGAGTGAGGAATTGCATTCAAACTCCAAAAGATATTCAGGACCTTCGGAAGCCACATTAAGGTTTGGTTGACGTTGACAGGAAATGGCCTGCATCTACTGAAACAGCCAGCAATCTCCTCAGGAACTTCATGGCTGTTCGAGGCACCGTTCCTCCTCCGGATTACTACCCCTTTGATATCGCTCTATCTGCCCAGCCACCTGAAGATCTGCAGGGCTTTTATAAGGGAAACCAGCACATGCTGAGCAGATCTGGCTCTTATTATGGCCTGGCCACAGGAGGGGTCAGGTCTGCTTGGGATCAAGGGCAAGCTAGGGCGACTACTCCTGCTCTTGCGCCCGGCCCTCCACCCCCTCCACCTCCTCCCCCGCCCTCGGCTCATGAGATCAGCCGTTTGTACAGGGATTCTCTGGCCGTCAAGATGATCCAAGACAGTCAGTGTATTCGCAGCAGAGCTGTCTCACCTGCTTGCTTCGGCTACGAGTCTGCAAGATATTCAGCCGAACAGGCCTCTCTAGGTGCCCACTCTGTTTACGGTGACGTCAACGGTTTTCCTCTAGAGTCCTGTCAGCCACCCTCCACCTGTATCTTGATGGATCCCACAGCTTCAGTCATGGATGGGACTCTTTCTCGAGGGACTACAGCTTATAACTCCGTAGCGATGCAGAGGATGCCCTATGACCCCACTTATGATCCAAGCACAGGTATGGTGACTGCTACACCGGCTCCACTGACTGCCAATATGCCCACCCATCACCCTTCGGCAGGTGCAACCGTAGACCCAAAGAGAACCGTGGATCCAGGGTTCCTGGCTCTGCTGCACTCTGAGGGTCTTTCGGAAAGCACCATAACCCTTCTTCTCCAGCAGGGCTTCGATTCCACTGCCATGCTTGCCATGATGGAAGACCACGATGTCCGCGCTGTGGCACCAAACCTGGGCCAGGCGCGTGTACTGTTTCGAGTTGTTCTTAATTGTAAGACTGGTGCGACGGGTGCCACAGCCATGCGAGGTCGTTCTAACAGCTTAAGCCACCGCAGTGATCTCTACATGGAGCCTCAGGCCCTCGGCATGGATGCCCATCTCATGCAGCAGCCTCCCAGTGTCCTGCAGTCCGTCTCCCCCAGAATGGGAGAGTTTATGGGTTGCCGGCCAAGCAGCGCTCCCTCTCAGCATCTGCTTGAAACCACAGCATACCCTGCGGTACGCTCAGTCAGTCCAGGCGGTTATGGCACCGCGCTACCACAAACACGTCCCCTGTCTTTATACAACACCCACAGTGGCCTCACCATGTCCGGTTTGCCAGCTCAACAGCAGCCCATAGCTCCAGCCACGCCTGGGGCAGCACCCAAGACCTTCTCCAGCAGTTACACTCCCATGGAGCTGATGAAGCGCCCACCAAACCTGCCTGCTCTTTCTCCAGCACAAAGCCCCCATCACAGCCCTCAGTTACTGCGGAAAGGAGCAACTGTGGAGACTGCTGTCCTTCCGGCATCTTCTGCCCATCAGCCTCAAACCATTAATCCAAACAACAAACAGACCCGTCGAACTGGACCACCCGTTATCGTATCCACCATGGCTTCTCCCGAAACAAGTAATGACCCCAACCTTCTGTCCTCTCTACCTGTCATTACTTCTCTTTTGGTTGTGGCAGCTAGATTTACCTTCATGAGATTAGTTCTTGTGAATTTTTAGAAAGGATTTCTAAGTTTACTTTTTCTTTGGTGTAGCTTTGCATTTGTTCTTCCAATTTTTTTCGTTTAAAGTCATTCCCTGCTCTTATGTTTGTATGTACAGTATGAGTGATGTAGAAAGTGAATGTCATCAAGCAAAATATGTCGGAGGCTGTTCAAATGTTTTCATTTTACACATTCTAAAACATCCTATTCAAAGTCCTCCCAACAGTAAACATTGATATTGGATGTGCTAAGCGGATTTGGCTAAGAGGTCTGTTTTTAGGCCGCAAGACTATTTATATGCCCGTTCAAGGGATGTTTTGCATGTGCTTGTTGGATTCGGTGTTTGTGGTCCCATCTGAACTTTTTGAATGTCTTGAATAGACTCCATTTCATATACATATAGGAAAGCTCTTTACGAAGAAGCTTTAACCTGTTAATCTGGGCCTCCTTTTTAAGCAAAATCTACTTGGATTGATCTGCTCATGGGATTTTAGTCCTTTTTAATTCATCATGATCGTAGATAATGCCCTCCAAAGAATTATGAACATGTTATAAACGTTGTCACTAAAATAACTAGTATCTATCTGTGTGTCTGTGTGTGTGTGTGTTACAGTTTTATTTGAACATTGTACCTAACTGCAGGTCTTAGAGTCTGAAATCTCATTAAGGTTAATTGGATATAGAAAGACAGTCCTCTTGAGAGCTGTAGTGTCTCTCGATTAAAGGGAGATATAAATACTGTGTGGCTAGAAAATTCACTTTAACAGCTTGACGTCACTTTTTAGGCTTTTGGTGAGAGGTTACATTTGTGGCTATGAGTTTCCCTTCCTTTCTTCCTTCCATCCTTCCTCTTGATTTTTTTCTTCCTTCCTTACCTTTTTTCTTTCTCTATCCTTTCCCTTCCTTTTCTTTCTTTCTTCCTTCGTTCCTTCCTTTTAAATTCTTTCATTCCTTTCCTTCCTTGCCTTTTTCTTTCTCCTTCCTTGCTTACTTCCTCTTGCTTTTCCTTCCTTTCTTCCTTACTTCCTCTTGCTTTTCCTTCCTTTCTTCCTTCCTCTTGCTTTTTTATTTCTTTCCTTCCTTCATTCCATCCTCTTGCTTTTTTATTTCCTTCCTCCTTTTCTTCCTCTTTTTTCTTCCTTCTTTCCTTCCTTGCTTTTTTATTTCTTTCCTTTCGCTTCTTTCTTTACTTCCTCTTGCTTTTTTCTTCCTTCCTCCTTGATTTTTTCTTTCCTTCTTTTAAAGTCTTTCCTTCTTGCTTTTTTCTTTTAATTTCCTTCTTTTCTTCCTCTTGCTTTTTTCTTTATCTATCCTTTCCCTTCCTTTCTTTTTTTCTTTCTTCATTCCTTCCTGCCTTCCTTCAGGTTGATCATTTGTGTGTATCTGTCATTTACTGCTCTTGTAATACTGGACGACTGCTGCTACTTGTTACCATGCGTACACCTTAACTGTCTGTTGCTAGGCAACCTGAGGTGACGTTGTAATCACAGAGATTTGGGGACAACTGACATATATTTGTGTGCATGTTTGTTTATAAACACAAATAATAATGATTCCATGTCCAAGATAATGAGTAACTAATTAGCAAATGCATTCTTTAAATCAATACTCAGTTTGTGTGTGTGTGGGAGGTGCTCTGCGTTGGCTGTCGGTAGTCTTGCACTCTCTCGGTTGGTTGGTTTCATAAGTAGTTTTTTAACGGTGGAGTTAAACAGAGCAGCGTCTTCAGTTCACCGACAGACACCTACTAACCAATCTGACCGCAGCACATCCTGTCGTCCACACACGCCACGATGGAGCTCGCCGCAGGTCAGTGACACATGGAGCTGATGATGTAGAGTGAGTGACACACGTGACTCGCTGTCGGATCATCTGATTACACTGAGACACAAACGAGAACACCTGTGGCTGCAGTGTATTATGAGTAGTGAAGACATGCATGGAAGGTTAATTAGCTTATATCGTGAGGGATGTAGAGAGACAATAGCAGTAAACGATTAAAGACGTGTGTGTGGGCAGGTTTAAGTGGTTTACAAGGACTTTTTAGGTTATAAACTGGTAATTACAAGGGTATTATACTATAAATGTGGTTTATGGACATTTCTAGTGTCCCCTTAATTCTAATCTTTTAAAAAACATACTAAATGATGTTTTATTGAAAATGTAAAAATGCAGAAAGTTTTTTGTGAGGGTTAGGTTTAGGGGTAGGGTTAGGGTTAGGGGATAGAATCTATAGTTTATACAGTATAAAAATCATTATGTCTATGGAGAGTCCTCATAATGATAGCTGCACCAACATGTGTGTGTGAGTGTGTGTGTGTGTGTGTGAGTGTGTTTGTGAGTGTGTGTGTGTTTGTGAATGTGCGTGTGTGTGTTTATGAGTGTGCGTGTGTGTTTATGAGTGTGCGTGTGTGTGTGTGTGTGTGTGTGTGTGTGTGTGTGTGTGTGTGTGTGTGTGTGTGTGTGTTATGGATGTCAGACTGAATAATTAATGTGTTGTAAATGAAAGAGCTCCTGGATATTGAATATCCTCACAGACTATGCGTCGCCCTCTTCTGCTCTTTTATTTTCATTTTGGGTTTTAAATGAGATTTTTGTCTCTTTCTCTCTATGAACGGTTACAGTTCACTTGATTTTCCTTCCTCTTATACAGTGATCCCAAAAAGTGTTTTGAAACTTCAGTCACACGTCAAACTTATTTATTTAAAGACATTTCATTTCAAGCAAACCATTTGACAAAAAGAGGTTTGTTAGGTTTAATATCCAGAAGTAGATTTAGTGTTGAAAATCAAGACAAAAAGATATTTGGACATTAAGTCACACTTCAAAATATTAAAGCAAGTGTCATGTTGCTCAAATGCAGCTCATGCTTTTCTCAGAGCAAACTTAAGTGCATGTATGAAGTCACACCACTAAAGTTTCTCTTTCTGCAGGTATCAGACCTCAGATCATGAACGGTCCTCTTCATCCTCGTCCTCTGATCGCTCTGTTGGACGGTCGTGACTGTACGGTTGAGATGCCCATACTGAAAGATCTGGCCACTGTAGCGTTCTGTGATGCCCAGTCCACACAAGAGATACATGAGAAGGTGAATGCACACTTGAAAACTGAAAAGCTGTACTTTGAAGTGTGTGTTCTGTTTGCTGGTTGGGCTGATTTGTCATGTGCTTTGTGTGTTTCAGGTGTTAAATGAAGCTGTTGGCGCTCTGTTGTATCACACCATCACACTCACACGAGAAGATCTGGAGAAGTTTAAAGCTCTCAGAATTGTTATACGCATCGGCAGCGGATATGATAATATAGACATTAAAGCTGCTGGAGAGCTCGGTACAAAACCACAACACACAGACACAAACACACTCCCCAAATTTCACAAATCTCTTGCACGAGGTTAGAGGAGGAGATATTTAGCATCAGTCACTATTCACATTCATTGTATTGATTTTTGTGTGAGCTGTCCCTTTAAAAACAAAGATATTAAGGCATGATTTTCTGTAGAGGTGTTTTGAAATAATGTGTATTGTGAAAAGTGCTCTACATATACAAATGTCTGTGTGTGTGTGTGTGTGTGTGTGTGTGTGTGTGTGTGTGTGTGTGCGTGCGTGCGTGCGTGCAGGTATTGCGGTGTGTAATATTCCTTCTGCAACGGTGGAGGAAACGGCCGACTCGACTCTGTGCCACATTCTGAACCTCTACCGGAGGAACACGTGGCTGTATCAGGCGCTGCGAGAGGGAACGCGTGTTCAGAGTGTCGAGCATATCCGTGAGGTGGCGTCAGGAGCTGCACGCATCCGTGGAGAAACACTCGGACTCATCGGCTTCGGTTAGACATACTGATAAACACCTGTGTGCGTGTGTATGTGTGTGTGTGTTACATTCTGCCATCAGAAGGTAAATGATTATGGCACATGGTTACTACATGGATACAGCATACTGTATTAAAACCATGGTTTCCATAAAAAAAAAAAAAAAACAGGGTTACTTTTCATAATTACTACAATATTACTATAGTAAAACCTTGAGTTCCTGTAAAAACTATGCTTACTGTCTGCAATATTAATATTAATATAGTAAAAACATAGTTAAACTATGGTATTTGTATAGTGAATCCATAGTAACCACAAAATTATGATTTTTATTACCATAGTTTTTGATTTCCTGTTTTATCACTATGGATACGAATATCATGGTTGCAATATGGTTACTGTAGTAAATTTAGTGCGAGGAAACGCAAAGGTATGGGAGCCTCTTACCCCAGGTGTGGGAGCCTCTTACCCCAGGTGTGGGAGCCTCTTACCCCAAGTGTGGGAGCCTTTTACCCCAGGTGTGGGAGCCTTTTACCCCAGGTGTGGGAGCCTTTTACCCCAGGTGTGGGAGCCTTTTACCCCAGGTGTGGGAGCCTTTTACCCCAGGTGTGGGAGCCTTTTACCCCAGGTGTGGGAGCCTCTTACCCCAGGTGTGGGAGCCTCTTACCCCAGGTGTGGGAGCCTCTTACCCCAGGTGTGGGAGCCTCTTACCCCAAGTGTGGGAGCCTCTTACCCCAGGTGTGGGAGCCTTTTACCCCAGGTGTGGGAGCCTCTTACCCCAGGTGTGGGAGCCTCTTACCCCAGGTGTGGGAGCCTCTTACCCCAGGTGTGGGAGCCTTTTACCCCAAGTGTGGGAATCTCTTACCCCAAGTGTGGGAATCTCTTACCCCACGTGTGGGGGCCTTTTACCCCACGTGTGGGGGCCTTTTACAACAAGTGTGGGAGCCTTTTACCCCAAGTGTGGGAATCTCTTACCCCAAGTGTGGGAATCTCTTACCCCACGTGTGGGGGGCCTTTTACAACAAGTGTGGGAGCCTTTTACCCCAGGTGTGGGGGCCTTTTACCCCAGGTGTGGGGGCCTTTTACCCCAGGTGTGGGGGCCTCTTACCCCAGGTGTGGGGGCCTCTTACCCCAGGTGTGGGGTAGTGTTGATTTTTTTCCAATCTTGATACACTTTGTGACCATACAAAAGCACATTTTCCTTAAGGTGTGCCTTTGTCCCTTTTGTACCCTAAATAATCATTAATGTTGGGCTATAACTATACCCTCAGAACGGTCACAGGGTCACAGTTCAGTTAGACATAACTTAATCCTGTGGTAAAAATGACAGCTGATCTTTCTATGAATCACTTCTTTACTACATAAAATTCTGGTAACAGGGCTGTGAATTTAAGATCGTCCCTTACTGACGAACAAAACACATCGGATCAAGTAATAAAGATAGGAGACTTTCCTGAATGATTGATGTTTTGACCAGTCTTTTTAAAAATATATTATTGTTTCATTATTTCAACATATACTGTATGTATATATATATATGTTGATAATGGACACTAAATGCAGCTGACCCTGTGTGTGTTTGTGGCAGGTCGTTTGGGTCAGGCGGTCGCTGTGAGGGCAAAAGTGTTCGGCTTCAATGTGATCTTTTACGACCCATACCTGCAGGACGGACTGGAGCGATCGCTGGGCGTTCAGCGCGTGTACACACTGCAGGATCTGCTGTACCAGAGTGACTGTGTGTCTCTACACTGTAACCTTAATGAACATAATCATCACCTCATTAACGACTTCACCATTAAACAGGTACCACACACACACACACACACACATGAATCATTCTACTGAATGAGTTCTTTTGAATGATGTGATCAAACTGATTAAAGTGTTTATCACTCTGTGTAAATGAGAATGCTGATGACAGTGTTTATACATCACAGTTTGACATGGTCTATATAACCTAATTGAAAACACACTAAAATGTATTTTTCTACAAACATGATGCATAAAATGTCTTGCAAGGACTTCCGGAAATACTATCAAGTGATGACCACATGAAATAAACAATTTGAGGTATAAATATATACACGCCCCATTGAGAGCGAGAACCACTAATCACGACCACGAGGAGGTTACCCCATGTGACTCTACCCTCCCTAGCAACCGGGCCAATTTGATTGCTTAGGAGACCTGGCTGGAGTCACTCGGCACACCCTGGATTCAAACTCACGACTCCAGGTGTGATAGTCAGCGTCAATACTCGCTGAGATACCCAGATCATTTCATGGGGTCTTTAGCGAAATGTTTATTTAACTGGTTAATTGAAACAAAGATGTGTCTTCCCAGTGTGGAGAAACTGGGTCATTACACCCATCTGAGTGTGCGTGTGTGTGTGTGTGTTAGATGCGTCAGGGTGCGTTCCTGGTGAACACCGCTCGGGGAGGTCTGGTAGATGAGAAAGCTCTTACTCAGGCTCTGAAGGAGGGCAGAATACGAGGAGCCGCTCTCGACGTTCATGAGACTGAACCCTTCAGGTGACTTTTACAGTAACACACTTCATTAACGGAATATTCTGGGCTGTTTTCAAACGTGAGCATTTCTGACATGCTGTCCATTTACCATGGACGACAATTTTGCCTCGTAACTGATTCTATCACACTAGTCTCATGCTAACACGTGTGGCGTGAGTATTTTTGAGTTACTTTTCAAACAGTTTATTCCTGGTGTTGTACACTTACCCTGTAGTGTAGCATACTGTCAAGAAGTTTTCTACACACTGAGTTAATGGACTGCACGTCACAGAGCTGACGCTGAACAACGTTCATTTAACATGGTAACACTGTTCTGTTTTGCTGTGTGTAGTTTTGCGCAGGGTCCTCTTAAAGACGCCCCAAATCTGATCTGCACTCCACATACGGCCTGGTACAGTGAACAAGCGTCTCTAGAGATGAGAGAAGCTGCGGCCACAGAGATACGCAGAGCCATCACAGGTATAGTTTCATCTAGTTCAGTGGGTGTCACAGGTCTGTTCTGATCAGAAAAACAATGCCAAATGCAAATAATAAAATGCAACCAATCTTGTGTAGTTAAGATAGCAAATAAACAAGCTTATAAACTTTGTCACTTGGTACTTTGGATTATCTAAAATTTGTCCCAGTGTTCCATGTGCTGCTGAATCAACACATCTACTGTTGTTACAAAGTTACAAAACTGTCCATGTTCCTATTCAGTCATGTTCATAATGTTGCATGTGGTATGGCCTGAGCAATGCTATGGAATATTATATTTTAATGTTTGATATTTTTGTTTACTTTAGTACAATAACCCAGGGGCTTTTCAAATTGCACCAACTCCCTAGGGGGCACATAAACTCCACCGGCTGCCCTATGCGAGAGACGCAATAAAACTCTCGTTACTGTTCATAATTACAGTGCAAGCGTGTGACAATGGAGCGATCTTGTTGTTTTATTTTTATTGTTGCTTTAATCAGCACAACATGACAACCAAACTATCCAATTGAGAACCAAAAAGAGAAATTAAATTAAAAAATAACTTACAAAAGGGTATATCGAAAGTGCATAAGGCTATATAAAGCATATCAAATTAAGATTTACAAGGCTTTTAAAGTTATTACTCTTTTGGGCTTTACAGTTTTTACTCCTGTTAACGTATTAAAATAATAATTATTTCTATTTTGAAGTGTGTAAAATTTGATTTCTGTAATGACCATTTACATTTATGAATATGAATTTATAATATACCATGCTTTTTGTTAAATTGTACTATGAAAATAAAATACAACATCCTCTTTCTTAAAATGCATATCAATACCCGTATTCATCCTAATAAAATATTCAAAATCACACCAGAACATTTTTGTATAGATAGGTGTACAACGCTTTCAATTTCAATGTTAAAAAAAGCACATTTTACATCGGTGTCTTTAGTAAATCTTGCAATAACCTGTTTAACAGGGTAAATCCTGTGAATAATCTTAAAGAGCACCTATTATGGTTTTTAAACGTGCCTAATTTTGTTTTAAAGGTCTCACACAATAGATTTACATGCATCCAAGGTCTAAAAAACACTTTAATTTGCTCATAATTTAAATTGCAGCATTACCTTTTTCCCCCAGTGTCTCAAACGACTCGTTCAATGATCCGTTCTAAAGGATTCATTCTAAACTCCTCCTTTCAGAGAGCATACTCTGCTCTGATTGGTCAGATGTCCCAGTCTGTTGTGATTGGTCTACCGCTTAGTGTAGTGTTTGAGGGCGGGTCAAAGCTGTTCGCGAGCAGCCAATGAAGACCAGAGGCGGGGCTTTTGTTACCAAATTACGTAGGTTAGTACAGGAAGTAAGTCTGGAATTACTAACGACTCGTTTCAGGTGTTCAGAATCGGTTCTTTCTTTTGGGAGTCAATAACTCCGTTTGTCGTGCACTTTGATTTTTGAAACTTTGCAGACTTTTTTACACTCACAAACAGCTATATAACACACTACATGAAAGGTCATATTTGAAAAAACATAATAGCTGCTCTTTAAACGAGACCTCACGAGTCTTATTGGTCACACAATATCATCTTGTGATTTTAAAAGTTTCTTCCCAATTAATATTTTGAAATTGTGAATTCCAAAAACGTTTGGCTGAGGGAAGTGTGAAATTTGGACAGATCTTCCTAATATAGCTGTTATTAATTTTTTATCTGTAATACTTATACCTACAATCTTGTTGCTTTTTGGCATCATGTGACCTTTAAAGGTGCAGTATGTAAGATTCAGAAACTCTTGTTATTAGTGACACCTGTGGCCGTTAAGTGAACTGCAGCCTGTTGCTCGCGCTCGTGCACACACTCCATAGGGACTCGAGCGAGCATTGGCCAAGACGTAACATACAAAGAGACTGAACGTGATTCACCAGCATCATGCTGACAGATGAGGAAGCATAATTAAAATGACACAGTTATGACTGTTTTACTACAAACTTTGAGACTGTATATTATATTTGACTCTCCAGTGCTGGAACAGGGCTCATATAAAGTGTGGATATAGGTCTGACTATGTGAGACTGTAGTTTGAAGTAATCACTTTTCTTTGCATGATACATTGACTGCATTTATACGATAGCCTATGTCGGCGTTAGATAGCTAGCCAGCTTTATCAATAGCTGTTAGCTAAATTTGGTGGATGATTATAAATATGTTGACAATTCAGTATTGATGTGATTCCATCACAACTGTCATTTTGATATATCGATGCGCTAGATTTCAGCTGTTCATTTTCAGTGCATTTTGTCAACTAAAAACTGGTTAGCACTGACTCGAACTCTTAAAGAGATAGTTGACCCAAAAAGAAAATTCTGTCATCACTTATTACTAACCTTTATGTTTTTGCAAACCCATATGACTTTCTTTCATCTGTGGAACTCAAAAGGAGATGTTCGGCAAACTGTCTCAGTCACCATTCACTTCCATTTTATGGAAAAGAGATGAATGAAAGTGAATGGTGACTGGGACTAAAATTCTTCCTAACATCTACTTTTATGTTCCACAGAAGAGAGAAATTTCCAATAGCTTGGAACAACATGAGGTAATCATGACAGGACTATCATTTGAACTACCCAAAATGTTGGGACAGTCGAGTGTTTACCACTGTGAAACATCACAATTTCTTCTAATAACACTTAAGTGTTTGGGCACTGAAGACACGAGATTGCAATTGTACGGGGCCTTTGTTGCTTTATTGTACACTTCATAATGCGCCACACATTCTCAATTGGAGACATCAGGACTGCAGGCAGGACAATCTAGCATCCCAACTCTCTGCTTATGCTGCCATGCACTTGTAATCCGGGCAGGATGTGGTTTGGTGTTGTCCTGCTGGAAAACCACTTCTGAATGCGTGTGATGTCCGATACGTCAGACGTCACTGTCTTAAAAAACTAAATTTTTCTGTAATGGATATCATGACATGGGCTCAGAAATACTTTGGTAAAACTTTGTTAGTCAACACCAATCACTGCTGCATCCACAGATGCAAGTTAAGACTTAACTATGTAAAGGAGAAGCCATACATCAACACTGTCTAGAAGCGCTGCTGACTTCTCTGGGCTCGGTCTCATATGAGATGTAAAGTAGAACAGTGGAATCGTGTTTTGTGGACCGATGTGTCCACATTTCAAATAGTTTTCCAGGCCAAAGAGGAAAGGAGCATTCAAGCTGTTATCAGTGTCAGGTCCACAAGCTGTCTGTCATGTTATGAGGCTGTGCCAGTGTCCATGGGATGGGCAACTCGCACATCTGTGAGGGCAGCATTAATGCAGAAAGAAATGTACTCATTTTGGAGCAACATATGCTGCCGTCCAGACACTGTCTTTTCCAGGGATGTCCCTGCATTTTCAAGCAGGACAACAGCAAAGCACATACTGCTTGGATTACAAGTGCATGGCTGTGTGTGTAGAGAGTGGGTGCTAGACTGTCCTGCCAACGGTCCTGACCTGTCTTTATTTGAGAATGTGCGGCGCATTATGAAGTGCACAGTACGGCAACGAGGGGCCCCGTGAAATTGTGCAGTGAAAGACCTGTATAATGGATGAACTGGGGAAAATTCTGCTTGCTAAACTTAACAAACTTGTGTCTTCAGTGCCCAAACGCTTAATAAGTGTTATTAGAATGGGGTCTGGGTATCTCAGCGAGTATTGACACTGACTATCACACCTGGAGTCGTGAGTTTGAATCCAGGGCGTGCTGAGTGACTCCAGCCAGGTCTCCTAAGCAACCAAATTGGCCCGGTTGCTAGGGAGGGTAGAGTCACATGGGGTAACCTCCTCGTGGTCGCTATAATGTGGTTTTCGCTCTCGGTGGGGCGTGTGGTGAGTTGTGTGTGGATGCCGCGGAGAATAGCGTGAAGCCTCCACATGCGCTACGTCTCCGCGGCAACGCGCTCAACAAGTCACGTGATAAGATGTGCGGATTGACGGTCTCGGATGCGGAGGCAACTGAGATTCGTCCTCCACCACCCAGATTGAGGCGAGTCACTACGCCACCACGAGGACTTGGAGCGCATTGGGAATTCCAAATTAAGTGTTATTAGAAGAAATGGTGATTTTACACAGTGGTAAAAACTCAACTGTCCCAACTATTTTAGAGCGTGTTGCAATCTTCTGATTTGTAATGAGTGTATTTAAAATAATAATAATAATAATTTCACAAGGTAAAACATATAAATTGTTGTTGTAGCACTTTCAATATACTGTAACAGGTTGAATAGAATTTAGAAATCACTCCTTTTAGTTTTTTGGAATTGGGTTTGAATTTGTTTAAAGGATTTGCCATGAACAACAATATAAATGTAAGTCAGACACAATTGCATGCCTTGCTTGGAAACGTGACTGAAGAGAGATAATGTAGGTAGGCTGTATACTTTAAAAATAAATAAATAAATAAATGTTGTCGTGAAGGGAACCTGGTGTTCCACAGAAGCAAAACTTGCATGTTAGAGTGTCTAAAAGGAAAACAGAGTTAACTGCTTTTACCTGTACTGCATCCTTTAAAGTTCTTTTAATAAGGGAACAGGACATGTAAATAAGTACACATTCTGTGTCTCTGTGGGGTCAGAGCTGCTTTTAGGAGTTAGCATGAAATCAAGTGAACAAAAAGGAGAGAGAGGTTAAGCCTATTGCACACTGCAGAAAGTTCTTTATTACTTCTAGATTTGACTTATTTTCCAATAAAAATGTCCAAAAATAATTTAAAACAAGGTACATTTACTTGAGGAGCTACACTGCACAACATATTCAGATTTGTTTTAAGTATAAACAAGTAAAAAAAAAAAAAATGGATACATTGAAAAGTGATATTGAAAGTATTGACAAATTGTTACCAGTAATATTTCTATTCAGCTTAAAGAATAAAGTTATCTTCACACATTGAATATTACAGAATGTTACATTAATTATCCAAGAGGCCTTCATCATGATGGATGATTAAATGTGGTTTTAATTGGTGCTTGATTTGAAACAAAAGTTGTTTGAAAGTTGTTGAATCTGGTGTTCATAAATGACTGTGAATCCTGTCTTTATAATAACACGCTGACTGTTTTTCTCACACATTGTAAATGGATCTGTATACAGGATAATATACAGATGCCTATTTATATTTTAGTAAGGTGTCCCTCACAAAGGACATATCTTAGGGTCCTTGGCATCAAAACAAAGTCCTGCAATAAACAGGGTCGTAAAGTAAAACAGATCCTGTGTGTGTGTGTGTGTGTGTGTGTGTGTGTGTGTGTGTGTGTCAGGTCGTATTCCAGACAGTTTGAGGAACTGTGTTAATAAAGAGTTCTTTGTGACGTCGGGTCCGTGGGGTGTGATGGAGCAGCAGGGCGTTCATTCTGAGCTCAACGGTGCCGCCTACAGGTATAATCAAACATGTTTGATTTTCATTTGTACATTTTTGTTTTACCACAATCCCAATAACATGATGTTTTGAAAGACAAGAATTCTCATGAATACTTAAAGCTTAAAGTTACATGCCATTGTGTGTGTGTGTGTGTGTGTGTCTGTGTCTGTGTGTGTGTCTGTGTCTGTGTGTGTGTGTGTGTCTGTGTCTGTGTGTGTGTGTGTCTGTGTGTGTGTTTCTGTGAGTGTGTGTGTGTCTGTGTCTGTGAGTGTGTGTGTGTCTGTGTCTGTGTGTGTGTCTGTCTGTGAGCGTGTGTGTGTGTGTGTGTGTCTGTGTGTGTGTGTGTCTGTGTGTGTGTGTGTCTGTGTGTGTGTGTGTGTCTGTGTCTGTGTGTGTCTGTGTCTGTGTGTGTCTGTGTCTGTGTGTGTCTGTGTCTGTGAGTGTGTCTGTGAGTGTGTCTGTGTGTGTTTCTGTGAGTGTGTCTGTGTCTGTGAGTGTGTGTGTGTGTGTGTGTGTGTCTGTGTCTGTCTGTGTCTGTGAGTGTGTCTGTGAGTGTGTCTGTGTCTGTGTGTGTTTCTGTGAGTGTGTCTGTGTCTGTGAGTGTGTGTGTGTGTGTGTGTGTGTGTCTGTGAGTGTGTGTGTGTGTCTGTGTGTGTGTTTCTGTGAGTGTGTGTGTTTCTGTGAGTGTGTGTGTGTCTGTGAGTGTGTCTGTGTCTGTGAGTGTGTCTGTGTCTGTGAGTGTGTCTGTGTCTGTGTGTGTTTCTGTGAGTGTGTGTGTGTCTGTGTCTGTGAGTGTGTGTGTGTGTGTCTGTGTGTGTGTTTCTGTGAGTGTGTGTGTGTCTGTGAGTGTGTGTGTGTGTGTCTGTGAGTGTGTGTGTGTGTGTGTGTCTGTGTGTGTGTTTCTGTGAGTGTCTGTGTTTCTGTGTGTGTCTGTGTGTGTCTGTGTGTCTGTGAGTGTGTCTGTGTCTGTGAGTGTGTGTGTGTTTCTGTGAGTGTGTGTGTGTCTGTGTGTGTCTGTGTCTGTGTGTGTGTGTGTGTCTGTGAGCGTGTCTGAGCGTATCTGTGTGTGCTAGCTAATGAGGCCAGTGGTAAGCTCTACCCCAGACAGTCACATGACACAAGTTTAACTCTGAGCTCTGCCCCCATCTGCTTCTCTCACACAGCCAAGTCAACCAATGACTGCAAGCCATCACAACAAGATCCGCACCCCCAAGACAAATTCAATGCCTAAATGAAGAGCAGGTAAATACTGAAGAACATAAGACACCTGTCTCTCTCTACCTGTCTCTCTCTTTTGCTGACCTTAAGTCCCTTTATATGCTTCTGTACACCCCTGACCTTTGACCCCTGATGGACACACCTAGTAGTTTTAATAGAAATGTTAATAATGTCCATTTTAATTTTGGTTAATTTCATTTTTGTGTTTGACTTTCTTCTGCAGAACAAAAATGAAGATTTTTAGGAGAATATTTCAGCTCTGTAGGTCCATACAATGCAAGTGAATGGTGACCATAACTTTGAAGCTCCAAAAAGCACATAAAGGCAGCATAAAAGTAATCCATAAAACTCCAGTGGTTTAATCCATGTCTTCAGAAGTGATATGATAGGTGTGAGTGAGAAACTGATCAATATTTAAGTCCTTTTTTACTATAAATTCTCCTCCCTGACCAGTAGGTGGCAATATGCATGAAGAATATGAATCGCCAAAAACAGAAGAAGAAGAATATGGAAGTGAAAGTAGAAAATATTGATCTGTTTCTCACCCACACCTATCATATCAATTCAGAAGACATGGATTAAACCACTGGAGTCTTACGGATTACTTTTATGCTGCCTTTATGTGCTTTTTGAAGCTTTGAGCTTTAAAGTTCTGATCACCATTCACTTGCATTTTAAGGTGCTACCGAGCTGAAATATTTTCCTATTTTTCTTCAAATGTGTTCAGCAGAAGAAAGTCATACACATCTGGGATATCATGAGGATTTAAAAGTAATTAAGTTGCATGAGTGTCAGTAACTGTAATCTGATTACACAAATTTAGAATGTAATGCGTTACACTACTTTTTAACTGAACAGTAATTATTACTTTGTAATCAGAGTACACCGATTACTGAATGAATGTTACATTCATTTTGAATGAATGAATTACTGGTTCTGACCTGTGTCTGCCCTCTGCTGTAGGTTCCCATCAGATGTGGCTGGAGTGGCACCAGAGGGCGTTCCAGCGGGTTTGGAGGGTCTGGTGCCAGTACTGCACTCGGGCAACCAGCAGTGTTAAATGCTGTCCCCAAACCAGCAGAGACCACCTCACAGAGCATTAGCATTAGCATCAAAACACAAACCCAGAGAACTGTGATCCAACAGGAACTTGTTTTAGAGGGAAATCTCTGCCTCTTTTATTTGATGATTTTCCTTTTTACTGTTTTGGAGGAAACTGATGTTTTATTCATGCGACTGCAGCACAGAGGCTCCGCCCCTCCACTATCATTGGAAAATAAACTTGCCATGCTGAATGGACCACACCCACTTTATTTTCCTGTTAGTTTGCAGTGTGTCTTTTTTGAAAGAGTTTTTTTTCCTTCTTTCATCTCTTAAGTGTGAATAATTGACTTTAAAAACGGTTTTGAAAAATAATTTAATAAACACATCAGACAATGACTACAGTGACCTGCTCCAGGCCACGCCCACTGATCCATCCAACACAATGATTGACAGCGCAGTGCTCTTCTCTGATTGGCCAAGGAGTGTTACATCAAACTAAACATTTCTCACGTGTGCGTGTTTTATTTGCATACCCGTTCATCAAACTGTGACGTGTATAAATGTAGATTTTAAATACGGTTCTCTTCTGGTTCAGCAGATGACAACAGCTTCATCCTGCTGTACGACTCAGGAAAATCACAGTCACGATTCCCGCTGAAATTTTGTGACAAAATAGACTCTGAAGTGTTTTGACTGAATTAAGATGATCTTTATATTTTCTCTTGTGCAGTCCTGTTTCACTGACGTTAGTATTTTTATAAGACAACACATGCTCTCGTGGTTTTGATGTTTCAAACTGAAAATGTAAAGTTTTTGCAGGTCTGGTAGGATTTTATTGGCTAGATAAACTGTTACTGTAAACAACAGTCGTGTGTGACTCTCATGATCCGTGTCTTTTATTTGGTTCTATTGAACGTGTTTGTCAGAAAGAGAGAAACTCTCCGTTGGGAGTTTTATTTGTTTCTTTAGTGTTTATTTGTATTTGTTCCACTTCAAATAAAACGTGCGGTTTTGAGGTTCAGAGTGTTTGTATAGTTTTTATGGATTTTAAAAATAGTTTGATGAAATTCATATTTCATGCGAACTACTCTCCTTCTGGCTAAAGTCACCTCTGTTAAGCTAATCTGTCTAAAGTGTTTGGTAAAATGTTTAGTTTTTTTTTTAGGTACATTAAACTTAAACACTTAAAGCTTTAAAGGAATATTCCGGGTTCAATACAAGTTCAGCTCAATCGACAGCATTTGTGTCATAATGTTGATTACCACAACATTTATTTCGACTCGTCCCTCCTTTTCTTTAAATGTGTGTTCCAGTGAGACACTTACAATGGAAGTCAATGGGGTCAATAATCTGTAAACATTAAAATACTCACTGTTTCAAAAGTATAGACACAAGACGTAAACAATATGTGTGTTAACATAATTTTACTGTGATAAAATCACTCACTAATGTTGTGGAAAAATGTTGAAGATTATTTTCCTCTTGGCAAGAAAACTCTCAGATGACAAAATTAATATTTTATTGAGCAGCTAATAAACCTGAGAAGGCCAGCTGTCCGTTCTGGCTTCACTGTTCTACATTTCCAACTTTTTACACTTCTGAATCCATAAATCAATCAACCTGATTATCTCCAACCAGTGAACTTGCATCTTACATCAGCTCGCCACCATTATTTCTTAGACCATCTGACTTCTTTTAAATGGTGGAAACCTAGCAACATATCTAATTTTTTTTTTAAAGAACATTTATTTTTAGTGTACATTTCAAACAAACAAAATAACACAATTAACCATCATGAGTGTGTTTTTGTTCTGTTGGCTGAGCATGTTTCACACGTGTTTTTTCTCATTATAGTGTCACATGTACAAATCTCTAGTTTATAATGCTCGCTAATACTTTTATTTCTATGATTAATATTGAAAATATACCTTACTAACTGCATCTGTGGAAAGTTATAGACAATGTTACAACTTCGTTGCCATGACGATGTAACACCATAAACCCTAAACGCCTGAAATAATGATTTAACTTCACAGCTCAAATAATCCACAAGTTTTAACAGGAGAATTCATTATAAAATTATAAACTTCACATTTCTGCCTTTAAACCCCCCCCCCCCCCAAAAAAAACTGACCCCATTGACTTCCATTGTAAGTGTCTCACTGGAACACACATTTGTTTTTTTATAATAAAAGGAGGAACGAGTTAAAATTAATTTTTTGTGGTGATCAACATTATGACACAAATGCTGCTGATTGAGATTAACTTGTGCACAGTAATATTCCTTAAAATGCATCAAACTAATCACTGACAATATACCCCTGGAACACCTGATTTGACTTTCTCACCTTTGTCATCTGTCGTGAGTTTGCATCCCTGAATGATACAAATCGGCTCAGCTGACTCGCTGAACTGCAGGTGAAGTCTGATTTGAAATGAGCCGAGAGTCGTTTTTGTGTTACGTTTATTTAGAAAGGAATGTTAAAAATGCTAATGTTGTCAGTCATGATCAGGTTATCGCTTCTCTCACTCTATCGAGTTGATCAATCTGACATTAATGTAACACTTTCCAGTTTTGTCCTTGAAGGGCCACTGTAGAACTACAAGCAGGTTGCAGGTGTTTATTATGATCAGTCACAGTTTGAATCATTTCAGAGTAAAAACAGTTGACTAGTTACTCGCTGCTAATCGATTATCTCAGCTGGAAATCTACAAGCAAGACGAAGATCGTTCATGTCACTGTAGAAGACAACACAACACGGATTAAGACCGGATGAGGGAGTAAGTTTTTATTTCCACCACACACACACACTCTCAAACATGCACACAAACTCACACACACACTCACACAGAGGTTTAATCCATGTCTTCAGAAGTAATATGATAGGTGTGGCTGTTTTGTTTTTCTTGCCACAGGTCACTGGGGGCTTAAAGACATTGTCATGATTTCACAAACACACTTGGGGACTTTATTTTACAGTGCATCCGGAAAGTATTCACAGCGCTTCACTTTTTCCACATTTTGTTATGTTACAGCCTTATTCCAAAATGGATTAAATTCATTATTTTCCTCAAAATACTACAAACAATACCCCATAATGACAACCTGAAAGAAGTTTGTTTGAAATCTTTGCAAATTTATAAAAATAAAATAAAATAAAATAAAAAATCACATGTACATAAGTATTCACAGCCTTTGCTCAATACTTTGTTGAAGCACCTTTGGCACCAATTACAGCCTCAAGTCTTTTTGAGTATGATGCTACAAGCTTGGCACACCTATTTTTGGGCAGTTTCTCCCATTCTTCTTTGCAGGACCTCTCAAGCTCCATCAGGTTGGATGGGGAGCGTCGGTGCACAGCCATTTTCAGATCTCTCCAGAGATGTTCAATTGGGTTCAAGTCTGGGCTCTGTCTGGGCCACTCAAGGACATTCACAGAGTTGTCCCATAGCCACTCCTTTGTTATCTTGGCTGTGTGCTTAGGGTCATTGTCCTGTTGGAAGATGAACCTTCGACCCAGTCTGAGGTCCAGAGCGCTCTGGAGCAGGTTTTCATCAAGGATGTCTCTGTACATTGCTGCATTCATCTTTCCCTCGATCCTGACTAGTCTCCCAGTTCCTGCCACTGAAAAACATCCCCACAGCATGATGCTGCCACCACCATGCTTCACTGTAGGGATGGTATTGGCCAGGTGATGAGCGGTGCCTGGTTTCCTCCAGACATGACGCTTGCCATTCAGGCCAAAGAGTTCAATCTTTGTTTCTCATGGTCTGAGAGTCCTTCAGGTGCCTTTTGGCAAACTCCAGGCGGGCTGTCATGTGCCTTTTACTGAGGAGTGGCTTCCGTCTGGCCACTCTACCATACAGGCCTGATTGGTGGAGTGCTGCAGAGATGGTTGTTCTTCTGGAAGGTTCTCCTCTCTCCACAGAGAAATGCTGGAGCTCTGTCAGAGTGACCATCGGGTTCTTGGTCACCTCCCTGACTAAGGCCCTTCTCCCCCGATCGCTCAGTTTGGCCAGGCGGCCAGCTCTAGGAAGAGTCCTGGTGGTTCCAAACTTCTTCCATTTACGGATGATGGAGGCCACTGTGCTCATTGGGACCTTCAATGCTGCAGAAATGTTTCTGTACCCTTCCCCAGATCTGTGCCTCGATACAATTCTGTCTCGGAGGTCTACAGACAATTCCTTGGACTTCATGGCTTGGTTTGTGCTCTGACATGCACTGTTAACTGTGGGACCTTATATAGACAGGTGTGTGCCTTTCCAAATCATGTCCAATCAACTGAATTTACCACAGGTGGACTCCAATCAAGTTGTAGAAATATCTCAAGGATGATCAGTGGAAACAGGATGCACCTGAGCTCAATTTTGAGTGTCATGGCAAAGGCTGTGAATACTTATGTACATGTGATTTTTTTTTAATTTTATTTTTTTTGTATAAATTTGCAAAGATTTCAAACAAACTACTTTCACGTTGTCATTATGGGGTATTGTTTGTAGAATTTTGAGGAAAATAATGAATTTAATCCATTTTGGAATAAGGCTGTAACATAACAAAATGTGGAAAAAGTGAAGCGCTGTGAATACTTTCCGGATGCACTGTATTAAGACATGACTTTCTGTAAAGTTGCTTTGAAACGGCGTGTATTGTAAGAAGCGTTAAAATGATTTGAATTGACCAGTGTAATAACAAAGATGATTCTTTAAGTTCACAGTATTGATTATTTGTCTCTCATGTCTATCAAATCCATTTGTGAAATGCAATGAAAGAAATATGACTGGCTGGTAAATATTTTCATCATTTCAAACCTGCTAGACTTTTTCTTCTAGAGAACACAAAAGGTGAATTTGTGAAGAATATTCCAGCTGCTATTTTCCGTATAATGAAAGTAAATGTAAATTGGAGTTGTCAAGCTGCACAATTAGAACAAGCACCATACACTCTTTTATTTTTGCTGCTTGTTCAATTAACAATTAAAATGAACTAAAGCAACACAATTCTAACATTCACTTTCACTAGTTAGTACATAAAGAAATGAGACTTATTTGAGTTACATGGACATGTCTAATTTAGTTGTTTACCCAATTCAAATAGGTTCTTTCTACACAAAGTGTTTCTGTTGAGATCACATAGTAATTTTACGTAATGAAAAATTAAACAGTCAAGTAAAAAAAAAACATTACAACTCTAAAGTGACATTTAACGTATGATGGGTAAACCAATGTGTTCCTTCAGATTCAGTGATAGTTCCTGATTATATATCATGTCAATATGTATTTTGGGAACACATAATGAGGTGACCCATTACTGTAAGGATCTTGACACTGAGGGTTAATTATTGAAATCTGTGGAGCAATTTGTTCATGGAGTCTGAATTTTCTTTTCAAATGCACTGGAATATAAAAATGACACAATGAGCAGAGAGCTGACGTGTTTAATGTTAAAGCTGCGTGATTCGCTCTGTGACGTCACAGATGAGGTACTAGATCACAGGTTTAACATGTCAGTAAACTCATACTGATGTCACGTGTGTTTCTGATGAGCATCAGTATTCACTGAGAGTAAAGCCTCTCCTACATAAATACAATCAAATTAACACACACACACATCACTCAAGGGCAGCCATAAGAGGAACAAACATAAGGACAAATGAACATCTGTTGAATAACACTAGTGAGAAACACACGTCTTCATATGTTTAGTGTGAATGAAATCATAAAGACTTTTATTCCAACAGTCCTGTGATCAGTTTTACTGTTTAACGGCAGCGAAGAGAAACTCTCTCTAGACATCTGAATATGTGCTTTGTGTAAGTGCTTATTTAACAAGCTGTTTATTTAATTCCACACTGAAAAAGCCTCATGCAGCACGTCTATATTAATGGAAAGAAATGTTCAGTTCTGCTGGAGAGGATGTCAAAAACAAATAAAACACAATCGTTTTAGGGGGTTTGTGTCATCGGACATCTGTAAAACTGTTGAAATGGTTTCAGGCCGTTCTCTCATTGCTGTGTGACCAGTATCACTCGTCTTCATCATCTTCGTCCTCCTCGCCGTCAGAGAGCGCAGGGCACGGAATCATCTGTCTGTATCCGTCCAGCCATTTCTCCAGCATCTGGGTAACAAGCGGGTGATGTCTGCGTCTGCTGCTCTTCTGTAACGCCGCCAACATCCCGCCGTCAGTCACGACACAATCGCACCAGTGCCTGAGCAAACACTGCTGCTGCTCCTCGCTGCCCATCTGCAACACACACAGTTATATTAACACAAAACATATATTAACTCTAGTCAGAATGTGTAAATTGCACAAAATCCTAAACTGATGCACCGATGTATCGGCCGCTGATATTTAAAACCATCAGCAAATCGGTTTTAAGCATGAAAATGCTGATATGAAAAACCGATGATTCATTTAAAATTCATCACCACACTTTGTAAAAAGCTGAAACTGTGAATTCAAATGCGTAATCCAGAAATAATAATAGCCACAGAATGTAGAAGGGTTGGCACTCTTAAGAACATGTAATATTTAATGTTTAATCATTCTCGTTCTCACATTAATGAGGAAAAGCCGTCGTTACATGACAGTTGTCAAAGCAACACTTCCCTATAAATGATTAGGTAAAACATTGAGACATTGGTATGATATCCATTAAGGCTACATGATTCATTGAGATAAAATTGAAATCACAATATGCGTGATTACTAAACATTGAAAGCTTAAAAATTGACTCTTTTCAGCAATTCAGTCAGTATTGAGTAAGCAAGCGGCGCTCTCTAGCGGTCTGGATGGCAGTATCCATTATACCACTATAATACAGAATTTAAAAGGCCGTTTTGTTCCTTTGGTTAACACTTATTTTTCCATAATGTGGTTGAGATTTCCTTGGAATTGCCCAACATATGCATAATACGAATTTGTACAGTATACAGTACATATACTTGCATGGAAAATGAGATTTCTGTTGTTTTGAACGGCACAATCAAAATGTACAAACATCATGCTATGATATTTAGTTAGTTTTCATATATGTTTTATCTTTATATTGTTCATTGTGGCCCTCTTTAAAACCTTGTGTTCTACAGATCCAATATATGTTCACTAGAAATTATTTATTTTTAGAGTAATGAAATCTTTTGAACCTCTTGTATATTTAAAAAATATAATTCCTGAGCAAAACAGTGCTCTTATGACAAAATAAGTGACAAAATATCGGTATCAGCCAATAATTTGTTCATATTGGTGCATCCCTAGTCTAAATGTGAGTTCAGAACAGAGTCACTTCTAAAAGTAGCTCATACTTCAGTATTTTAGGAGCTCACTTTTCTCATCTGTTTAACCTTGTGCAACCCCGTGTCCACACGTGTGGACGTTGCATTTTAGCTTCGCTATATGCAATGCATAATTTAAATGAATTAAAACCGACTGAATACTGCTCACAAGACTGTACATTGTCATTTAAGGGTTAAACTTATGCCGCATCACATGACACAACAGCACGACGTTGATTTCCGTGAAGCGCTTCTATGGGCGCTGCGCCAACAAACGTGCCTCTGGTAAGACCACTCAAAGTTTTTTGATTGAAACCTGTTTGGTTGTAAAGAGTAGAGTCTCTAGTTTCATTTGAATCCATTCATTTTTCACGTGTCAACGCACTGATAAACGCTGATAAATGAAGTCCACAGATGTGGAAAATGGGACCTTATTCCCTCAATACTTGAGAAAACATGTTAGTTATTTTGAATAACTTTCAACATTAACACATCTGTGGATCATTTCACTATATTTCTATATACATTTTGTTATATTTTATCACTGTACAATACAGTTGTATTCATTAACATTAGTAAATGCATTCCTATAT
Organism: Myxocyprinus asiaticus; assembly: GCF_019703515.2. Lineage (NCBI taxonomy): Eukaryota > Metazoa > Chordata > Actinopteri > Cypriniformes > Catostomidae > Myxocyprinus > Myxocyprinus asiaticus. The sequence goes on along the minus strand of NC_059379.1, from coordinate 433,232 downwards.
ATTAACTGTGCATTATCACATTGAGAATAAATGTATTCATGCAAAAGCTGAAAAATGTTGCTTTCAGAGGCTTTATATGGAGTTAGACCACTCAACATGTTTGACAGACATGGGACAATGAAAATAAGTTCAGATTCAGAATTTTATAATGTGTAATTTTATGTAAACATGGTTGGCAGTGATTGGATGATGCTGGACATTACTTTTAATTAGAATTATTAATTGAGCTTTATAGAAAATCAGCTGTAATGTCTATAACATCTCCTGGAAACAAACTATTTGCTCTAGAAAAAAACAAAAATATGCTTGCTTGTTTATTAGGCGCTACTAGTTACAAATCAAAATGTGAATTGGAAAAAGCACACAGCAGTCACACTCGGGTCTCAGGAGGTTAATGTAACATTAAATGTATTAATCATTCATAAGTTTGACACGTTTAAATAACTGTTAATAGTTTGTAAATTTTTTAAAATACTTGACTCTATGATTAAAGTTTGGTCTGTGTGATAAATCTCAAGATCTCAAGGAAGTGGGAGCCGGGTAAACAATCGAACGTGAGTTTGTTTTTCTCATACTTTTCAATGTTAACATAAAGCTTTGCTTTTCAGCATAACACAACACGCACATCCACACTGATGCGTGCATCTCTCTCTCTCCCCTCCGGCGGTCTGGACTCCCTTTTTATCCCTCTCCAGCTCTCACTGTAACACAGAACAGCTGTTAGAGATCATTTCCCACAGGTGTCAATCCTTACCGGCCAGGCCCACATCACCACATACCCCCATTACCGCCGGGGAGCCATCCTGCTTGTGACTTACTTCTCCCCCCCCCATTTCTAGAGAGGAAATCCACCACAGCCATCTGCACCCCCGGCCTGTGGACCACCTCGAACTTAAAAGGTTGGAGAGCCAGATACCAATGGGAGATCCATGCGTTGGTATCCTTTATGCAATGGAGCCACTATAGCGGAGCGTAGTCTGAACAGAGAGTGAAAGAATGCCCCAACAGATAGTACCAGAGGGTGAGGACCGCCCACTTGATGGCCAAACACTCCTCTATCGTGCTGTACTTGGTCTCCCTCAGTGAGAATTTGCGACTAATGTACAGCATGGGGTGCTCCTCCCCCTCCACCTTCTGGGACAGTACCGCTCCCAACCCCTTGTCCGATGCGCCCGTCTGCAAGATTAAAGGGAGACAGAAGTCAGGAGAGTGCAATAATGGCCCGTCGCAAAGTGCAGCTTTCACCCATGTGAACACCTGCTGACACGACTCCAGATCTGGTGCCCCTTTTTGGTCAGATCAGTCAGCGGGCTCAAACCTGTGATAGTAGCCAGCCAGCCCCAGGAACTGTCTCACCTCCTTTTTGGTCTAAGGTCTCTGGCAGGCTGCAATTGCTGCAGTCTTATACATTTGGGGCTGCACCTGCCCATGACCCTGGGCTGGTCCAGTCACTGTGGGATTCTTCTATTACCCCCATATCCAGCATGGCCTTTAATTCTCCCCACTTTTTTTTGTGCTCGGGTAATCGGTAGGGAAGACTACATACCACTACCCCTTGGGTCATTTCGATATGGCGCTCAATGAGATTCATACAAATGGGAAGAGGCGAGAACACGTCAGCGAATTCTCCTTGCAACCTCTGTGATTTGGGATGGTGAGAGGTGGTCTCCACAAGTGACCAGGGCGACTCGATCGGTGACTTAAGTTCACCTCCGGTCCGAGCTCCTCCCTCTCCGGAACCACCGTCTCCAAAGTCACAGGGACCACCTCTCTCCAAGGTTTTAGGAGGTTGAGGTGGTAAATATGATGTGCTCCACCTCCATCCATTAATTTCACCTCATAATCGATTTTTCAGACTCGCTGTGTGACCTCAAAGGGTCCTTGCCACTTGGCAAGTAATTTAGAGCTTAATATAGGGAGAAATACAAGGACTTTATCTCCCAGTGTAAATTCCCGTAGCCAAGTACCCCTATTATACAGGAATTCGGAATCCCCACTTGGGAGATTATTTTCACTTCATGCTGAAATGTTGTGCAGAGGCACTGCTTTCGGATATTGTGTTGCATAGTCCACCAGAACCAATACAAAGCGATGTCTGTGTGCCACTCCAGCAGACCGGCCCAGACTTCACGCCCCCACACCCGCAGCAACAGATTTACAGCCTGTGGGGGAGATCGGAGAGGGTTCGGGGAAACTGGCAGGATGAACGGCTCACGGGACCGGGGAACCAGGTTTGGGGTAGGAATTCCCCGTTTCTGGGGAACAGGATGAGGAGAAGGGGAGGGAAGAGAGGGAGAGAGAGAGAGAGAAGAAAAGGGCTCGCCAGCCCACGAATACGCTGCCATACGGTCCTCAGCCAGCTGGACCTCCCCACCCAGTGACACCGGTTGGTGGCACTGGACACACTCCGCTGTCCTTTTCGGTAGCCAGGTGATGAACTGCTCCAGTACCACCAAATCGAGTATCTCCTCAGTGTCGTGATCTTCAACCAGCAGCCACCTCCGGCAGGTGTCACGGAGCTGTCATGCGAATGTGAATGGGCAGCCAAGCTCACTGTGCGTCAGCGAGCGGAAGTGTTGGCGTTGTTGCACTGGGCTTTGGCCGGCCCGTTGCAGGATGGCTTTCTTCAGATCTTTGTACACCAGGAGGTTGGCCACAGGAAGTTGTTGGGCTGTGAGTTGGGCTTTCCCGTACAACAGCAGCAGTAGGCGGACCGCCCACTGGGTGCTCAGCCACTTCCAGGCTTCGGCCATCCACTCGAAGAGCTCGATAAAAGCCTCCGGGTTGTCCCATCTTGGTCAGGGTGACGTGTGGCACGGTCATGAGTGGGTCTGGGGTCGCGGCTGAAGACCCCTCCTGGTGTACCAAGCTCTGTAATACTGGTCCTCCGCTTGAGCCTGGAACCGCTGCTCCTGTTCCATACGCAGCTCAAGCAGAGACTGCTGTTGGGCTTGGTGGATGCTGGTGAGGGTCTTGAACATTTCGGCCAACGGTGAGGACTCCATGATGGCATTTTCTTGCTCCTCATCCCGGGTTTCGGCACCACTGTGATAAATCGCTAGTTCTCTTTACGAAGGAGGAAGCGGGAGCCGGGTAAACAATCGAACGTGAGTTTGTTTTTCTCATACTTTTCAATGTTAACATAAAGCTTTGCTTTTCAGCATAACACACATCCACACTGCTGCGTGCATCACTCTCTCTCCCCTCCGGCGGTCTGGACTCCCTTTTTATCCCTCTCCAGCTCTCACTATAACACAGAACAGCTGTTAGAGATCATTTCCTACAGGTGTCAATCCTTACCGTTCTTCCTCTCCAAGCCTCACTCTCCACTGACTTCGCTCAGCCACATCACCACAGTCTGTTACAGTTTAATACATATTTTTGAGATTTTGCACATTATCGTCAACTAAAATGTTATGTCGAATAAATTAATGAACATGACATGTTGAAATCTTGACTAAGTTAAAAAGGACATTTTCATCAAAAGACAAAAATTATGACTACAATAAAAAAAAAAAACTGTGTGACAGCTGTCCTCCATTGTTTACTGTTGTTAAACAAACAGTTGTTTAATTGCATATGAGTGTGTATCTGCATTCCCCCTTTTTTTAACGAGCGTCACTTTTTGCCCCCTGGAATTGATTTTCAGGGGCACGTTTTACCTTTTCGTACTGCATTTTATTTTTCATCAACAGTATTTTGTGAATCTGTGAATGATGGTGAAGTGAGATTGTGATCTGTGGCGCTCGTGACTGCAATACATTTATGGCCGTCAACTTTATGTGTAGCTCACATTCCGCTAGGCCACGCAGGCTATAAGATCATATTAACCAATGGGAAAAAAGCTATTTAAGCATTGTGTTAACAAGCTAACACACACGTCTGGCTCCGTTCAACTATGTAATGAATGAACGTTACATTTATATAGTACTTTTCTGACACTACACTCAAAGCACTTTACACAGTGAACAGGGGACTCTCCTCAACCACCACCACCAGTGTGCAACAGCAGCCATAGTGTGCCAGTACACTCACCACACACCAGCTATTGGTGGAGAGGAGTAGAATTACTGAGCCAATTAATGGATGGGGATTATTAAGAAGCCATGATTGATAAGGGCTAATGGGGGTAATTTGGCTACTCTTTTCGAGAAGTGTCAAGATATTTTTAATGACCATAGAGTCAGGACCTCGGTTTTACGTCTCATCCGAAGGACGGTGCCTTTTTACAGTATAGTGTCTCCGTCACTATACTGGGGTATTAGGACCCACAAAGACCGCAGGGTGAGCACCCCTTGCTGGCCTCTCTAACACCTCTTCCAGCAGCAACCTTAGTTTCCCCAGGAGGTCTCCCATCCAGGTACTGACCAGGCTCAGCCCTGCTTAGCTTCAGTGGGCAACCAGTCTTGATCTACAGGGTGATATGGCTGCTGACATATAATGGCCTGTTTTCACAATCCAAACAATTTCCCATTGATAAAATCAAGTCTCATGTACATTTTCCTGTTTCTATTGGAACTACGTCACATTATGAACATAAAATGGGTTGCAAATGACACTTCATGTTGACTTATGTTATGAATCGTGGTCAGATATCGAGAAATTTCAGAAATCAAGCTTGTGTGTGTTTACCTCTTGTGCTGACAGGAAGTGGATCTGCAAAAGTTTCCTCTCACTGTCCACCAGCGGGAGGAAGGTCACGGTGACATCATCATCAGTGTTGAAGTTGGCGCCTGCGCCACGATTATCATAGCCTTTGGTTTCCATGCCAACCAGAGCAGAAAAGTGGCCTCTGGTGTAACCGAGGGCGATTGGACTTTTCCAGCAAAAGCTCTGTTCCCATAGCAACGGCAGGTAAACACCTGGACACACACACACAGCTGTATCACTGACACACACTGCAAGTTCACACATGAAGATGAAATGACACTGATTTTCTCACCTTGAAATCGAGTGTAGCCTAAAGTCTCTCCACGGAAGCTCTTGTAATACTTCACACCGTAAACGATGATGGGTCGCCGCAGGATATGAGCCAGAACAAATATATGAGTCTGTTCTAAACTCGCCCCAGGCTACAGACAGAGAGACAACAGCCATCAATTAATAACGATCAATTATAATAACTGAACACTTGATGTCTTTATTTCTTAACCAAAACACAGACATGTAAACGAGTAACTGCAAGCTACGACTGCTTTGTGGTACTCATTTGAACTGACTACACGCACAGACGTGGACTGTATGCATGCTGTGCTGATGACAAAATTTGCGTCATGCGGAAAACTGAAGTATACTTTGGCCTTTAATCTTTTGGCTTTGATCTCACAGTGCATCACAATATTTTTATGGAGCTGATCTGCTGACCTCAAAACAGAAAATGTCTGTGTGAAAGTGTCAATCTACACATCTACACGTGTGACTCGAGTCCACAAGTACTTCCTGTGTGTGTACCTGACTGGCGAGGTTGAGGATAAAGGTCCAGTCCTCCTGCCACTGTTCTTCTCGCAGAGAGAAATGAAGCCCAAAACTCTGCGAATACCACGATTCCCACTCCTTCCAGCGATTGTAGAACCTGTTCACACAAACACACATATATATATATATATATATATATATAATTACAGGGTAAAAACAGTATGTGTGTGAAGAAACTACAAAACACTATTTCACAGTTTTTGTCATGATGAATGTGAATGTGTCATGAAGTATTTTTCCCATTAATTTTCATAAAATCCTTCATAAAAGAGTTGTGTGCACCATGAGCCAAACCAACCAGCAGCGAGGTGAATCACAACATTATAAACTTTGATTTGAAGCAAAAAAGTATTTGAAAATTAGACAAAAAGACAAAAGATACAAGACTGTGTACTTAACGTGTTTAATGAGGGAATGAACTACAATCCCATGAAGCACTACGAATGGTGTAATTCAATTAAAAACGATGACTGTTGATTATAAGGGTAGAAAATGACACATTTCAAGTTTATTGCAGAATTTTCAGATATGTATAAATAAGTAGATTGAGAGTTTATGGAGAGCAAATTGATTGCCTCATTCACAGTGCATCATGGGAGAGGACGGTCGCTGCAGAGCTCTTCTGGCGCACTTTGTTGGTCGAGACTCTCTGATTGGTGGATCTTTCTCTTCAGGATCATGGGTAGTGTAGTTCTTCACCAGGAATTCCACTAACATTTTTGTTTTAAATGAAGTTAAAATAATGAAGACTGATGGATTCAACAGAAGCATATACCATCGATTAACAACCTTAGAGCTCACGGTAGGTCTGTCTTTAAAGGGGCTTTCATACTAGCACTTTTGGTGTGCACCCGGGTTCGAATGATGTCAAAGTTCAGTTTGTTTGGATGAAGTGAATGCTGTTTTCCGCTTGGAAAGGTGGTCTGGGGTTCCAGTAAGGTTTGCTGCTGATATGAACGCAATCGTACCAAATCACGGAAGTGAACCGCTATTGATGATGTACAATTTGCATCTTTGCAGGCTCCCGATTGCAATTATTATGGTGTAATGCATTTCTGCATCCGTGGCAGACAAACATAATTGTCGTTTTGTGCATGTAAAGTTTTGGTGGGTAATCTAGAGATAATTAATAACACAGCGAAGCTGACATCTTCTTGAGTTGTTACCGAGTTACAGTGGTAAACTGCTGATGCTTGTTCTCGCATTGATGATGTAATCAGACCACAGTTCGGACCCAAAAAATATGATGTGAACAGAGACCAGCGGGGGGCAGGGGGAGGAAATGAACTCGGATTTGGTCCAAGCAATCTAACCAAGTGTGGAAGCACCCTAAAGGTTTATAAGTTATCGTTAAGAATCAATTCTCCAATGGAGAAAATGAAAGGGATTTTAATTTCCGGAATGCTATTTAAAACTCTGGCTCTATGGGACAGCTTCAGTGTAGTTAGCGATGTTTTGTTAGTAGCTTGAGGCTTCAAAACTAGTTTCAAATTAGTACGGTGTGTGTTTGTATGCTCTCACCAGTGTGAGCAGTCGTGTAAACTGTCATGTAGAGTTTTTCTCAGTACAGAGTCTTTATCATAAATGCCCCATGTGGCCTGTAGAACAGAGTCAAGCAGACAGTCTCCAGCAGTTCTGTTCCACAAAGCGTACAGACGACTGTCGAGGCGAGTGCCCAACTCCAGAGACCAATTGATCACTGCAGACTCCTCCTCCAGCTCTGAACAAACACATATATACATGAGCAACAATACACAGAACACACCCCTCAACAGAGCACATTCATTACGCAGGAAAACACTCCTGAAATGTGGTGAAACAGTCTCACCTTTCTGGACGTCTCGATCGAGCACTTCATCAAAGAGCTTCTCCTGAACGGCTGGAGGAAGATCTTCAATGTCTGTCACACATAAAACAACAAGCTGAAGTTGCATGAATAATAATGACATCATTCATTCAGTTAAACAAGTTGTCAAAACAACAACCATTCAGTATTTAGACTGATGCAAGTCGCTCAAACCATCACACTAACGGCTCTCGGCTCATTTTGAATCAGATATGACTGGAAATGATTCGCTGCTCAGTATGTGAGTCAGTAGTTAAACCGATTCAAACCGATAAGTGAGTTTGAGAGCGATTCAGTCAGAAATCAAATCACTTTTATTGTCACTTCACCTTATACACGAGTGCAGCGGTGAGTGAATAGGATAAGAATCGTTTATAAGAGTCATTTGTTTGTAAATGGGACTGGTCACATTGTGTGTGTGTGTGTGTGTGTGTGTGTGTGAGAATGTGTGTGTGTGTGTGCGTGCGCACTCACCAGCCGGCAGTGTGAATGTGACCAAATCTGTGAGGAAGTAGCAGTTGAAATCTCCCTTGCGCTGGTGCAGAGATGCGCTGATCTCTCTGCGGATCTGCTCCGTCAGTTCAGGACAAACCATCGCTGGGATGCATTTGACAGCGCGCTGCGACACCTGCAACCACAAACACATCATCATCAGTGCTGCAGGACAAACTCATTTACACACTCATTTACTCGTGCATCAACCAATCAGATACCTCTGTGAGGAGAATGGCCAGCATGTCCTGTCTCTGAAAGCGGATGGAGAGATGAACGAGTGTGAAGCCGCTGTCAAACGCTGAGGGTCGATTGAGCAGACGCACCTCATCAGGAGTCAGCTGACGGGCGATGTCCCCACCTGATGACTTATAGGCCTCCACCGCAGACAGGTCACCTTCAACTACACCTACACACACACACACATGATTTATGATCATCTTGTCATGATTAGTGGTGTTTGTTAAGTCAATCATCACTATTACTGTTGTAATTATGGTAGTTACGGTTAATGATTGGAACAAACCAAAGTTAGAGATAAAATTAATTTTTACACAGAATATATATATATATTCACATTTTTTTGAAATTGCTTGCGGAGGGGGCCTGGGTAGCTCAGTGGTAAAAGACGCTGGCTATCACCACTGGAGTTCGCTAGTTCAAATCCCAGGGCGTGCTGAGTGACTCCAGCCAGGTCTCCTAAGCACCCAAATTAGCCCGGTTGCTAGGGAGGGCAGAGTCACATGGGGTAACCTCCTCGTGATCACTATAATGTGGTTCGTTCTCGGTGGGGCGCGTGGTGAGTTGTGCGTAGTTGTCGTGGTGGATGGCGTGCAGCCTCCACACGCGCTACGTCTCCATGGCAACGCGCTCAACAAGCCACGTGATAAGATCAGTGTCAGTGCAGTCTACAGTACAAACTACACACTTTCTGATGAGTGTCAATGATGTGGTTATGAAAAAAATGGAAATCAATGAAAAAGTCACAAGTGTCAGTGCAGTGCAGTGACCTCCTGTGATACAACAGACTCTAAAAAGAAAATTCAGAGACAGAAATATGGCTGTACAGTGTGAATGTCAAAGGTCAGTTGAGAGAGTTCCACTGTTAATCTCCACATATGACATCACTGCAGGGAAATAAAGACTTTACAATGCAAAGCTGCTATCTGCTGTAACCCAGTGGTTAGTTCTGTCAGTGATCTCACACAGAACGTTTGTGAAAGTTCAAGACATCAGAGAAACTCAAGTTTTGTTTGAGGCACTTAAGCCCAAAGTATACTTCGGCACAAGATGCGTGATGCAAATCTCGTCATCAGCAGAGTGCTCGAGCACTGAACGCACACAGCCCAACATTTCTATCCGTGTATCTTTGAACGTGCAGAATGTGTATGTGCCTGGAATTATTTGCATTAATTAGTGGGTCCACAAGGTGTCAAAACTCACATTTGAGCTGTTGTTGTCATGAAGAAGCGCTAGAAGATGTAATCGCTGCTAAATAACAGGAGATGATGGTAAAAACAACAACAATTGACGAGGAGGTCTGGAGATACCTGTATAACTCGAGTCTGAAAGAATATAAAGACATCTTTATGGGTCTAAACTCCTGAAGAGAAATAGTCAGGTGTCCAGTAGCAGTCGTAGCGTGCATGTGCCAAACGCCTGTGTATGCGTGCACCGTCAAATGGAGTATACTTTGACAGGGTCACGTTCAGCTGTATGCAGACGCTGAGCATTCGCATCAAAATCGAAGTATACTTTGGGCTTTAGTAGCAAGTAGATTATATTCAATATTCATGAACAGAGCTTATATTACACTTTATCTGTGAAACAATCTGCACTTTTTCTGACTTCTGATCACAAATTCTACACATCATTTCTTCAGTGTTCAGTGTGCCGGGTCTTCCGGAAACAAAAGATAAGGAAAGCACAGGGCCCAGACGGTGTTTCACCCACTTGTATAAAATCCAGTGCTGACCAGCTGGCCCCCATCTTCACACAGATCTTCAACAGATCATTAGATCAGTGTGAAGTTCCCTGCTGCTTCAAACACTCCACAATCATTCCTGTCCCAAAGAAACCCAAGATCAAAGAACGTAACGACTACTGACCTGTCGCCCTGACGTCTGTGGTCATGAAATCATTTGAGAGACTGGTGTTGGCCCACCTGAATGACATCAATGAACCCTTTCTGAATCCCCTGCAGTTTGCTTATCGAGCAAACAGGTCTGTGGATGATGCAGTCAACATGGGATTGCATCATATCCTGCAATATCTGGACAGACCAGGGACATATGCAAGGATCCTTTTTGTGGACTTCAGTTCAGCTTTCAACACCATCATCCCAGCTATTCCCCAGACTAAATTACACCAACTCTCTGTTCCCACATCTATCTGTCAGTGGATTACCAGCTTTCTGACAGATAGGCAGCAGTTAGTGAGACAAGGGAAACTCACTTCCAGCACATGTACGATCAGCACTGGTGCCCCCCAGGGATGTGTGCTCTCCCCACTACTCCTCTCCCTATACACAAATGACTGCATCACCAAGGACCCCTCTGTCAAGCTCCTGAAGTTTGCAGATGACACCACTGTCATCGGCCCCATCCGAGATAACGATGAGTCTGCATACAGAAGGGAGGTTGAACAGCTGGCTGTCTGGTGCAGTCAAAACAACCTTGAGCTGAACACGCTTAAAACGGTGGAGATGATTGTGGACTTTAGGAGGAACACCCCAACACTGACCCCCCTCACCATTCTGAACAGCACTGTGGCAGCAGTGGAGTCATTCAGGTTCCTGGGCACTACCATCTCAGAGGACCTGAAGTGGGAGACCCACACTGACTCCATATTGAAAAAGGCCCAGCAGAGGTTGTACTTCCTTCACCAGTTGAGGAAATTCAACCTGCTAATCCAGTTCTACTCAACAGTCATTGAGTCTGTCCTCTGCACTTCAATAACTGTCTGGTTTGGTTCAGCTACAAAATCGGACATCAGAAGACTACAAAGGACAGTTCGGACTGCTGAGAGGATTATTGGTTTCCCCCCTGCCCCCCCTTCAATAACTATACACTTCCAGAGTGAGGAAAAAGGCTGGAAAAATCACTCTGGACCCCACTCAACCTGCCCACTACCTCTTTGAACTGTTGCCTTCTGGCCGACGCGTCAGAGCTCTGAGCAGCAGAACCGTCAGGCACAAGAACAGTTTTTTCCCCTCAGGTTATCCATCTCATGAACAGTTAAAACTGCCCTACTGAGCAATAACTAATGTGCAATACACAGCTTAATCTATTTATATTTATTCAACATACCATACCTCTTCTGCCATTACATTCCCTTGCACTATCTGTATATAACAGATTTGTATTTGTACATTGTACATATATATATATATATATATATTTTTGTCTTACTGTGTATTTCTATATATACTTACATTTTCGATTTGCATTTTATTTTTGTTCTATTTTTAGTATTATCTCTGTCTTGTTGTTGTATTGTTTGTGAACTGGAAGCTTCTGTCACCAAGACAAATTCCTTGTATGTGTAAGAATACTTGGCAATAAAGCTCATTCTGATTCTAATTCTATTATGATTAGGGCAGGGTATTGATACAGATTTCCTAATTCAATTTAATTCCGATTCACAAGCTTTCGATTCAATTCTGATTAATTTGGGTATATTTCAATTTATTTTGCTTTCATATGAAAGAAATCCTCTCTCAGCTAATGCTGTTGATTATACAGAGGACCTTCTCACTTGGTACATTTTGAAAATATTAATTTTACAAATTTTATCAATTTATCAGTTTCATCATTTTAGGCACATTTTAGCTTTTTACAAATTTACAAATTCCATGTATTGAATCAATATATATGAAATTGAAATCTTGGATTTGCATTTATTATATTGCAAGTATGTATTTTGTTACATATTTATTTTTTCCACACATAATTTGTATCTATTTACAAGTATTTACATCAACATGTGGAACAAGTGTTAAAACGGTACTCTCTCTTTAAGCACACTTAAACTCTTTAAGTTTTAAATCAATAACTGACTGTAAAGAACAGAAAGGATATTAAAAGAGACATTATTCAGTTACAAATGGATTGTGTGGGTGTCGTCTTTGGACACACACTACACAGAACAACTTTTATTCTCAACAGACGTTTACATGTTCACCAACACTCTGATTATTGCAATAATCCGAGTATAAGAAATAATCAGATTAAGAAGTTTACATGATTCGGGCAAATCCCGTTTACATGCTTGTGACGAGGAGGAGGGCGGGGCCGGGCCGTGACTACGCTTGCCCGGCCCCCAGTCAGGCTAATCAGTGGAGGAGAGGGATAAGTGCGGCGAGATGCGGCAGTTCGAGAGAGAGAGCTACAGGCAGCTGCCCTGTATGCGTTTGTGTTTGTGCTTTATCTTTATGTCTTAGTGTCTCATTAAACATTACTTTGATGCTTCGTCCGGTTCCCCCCGTCTCCTTTCCATTGAACCTTGTAACTTTGGTGCCAAAAGCCAGGAAGGGGGAGGGATTCGCTTTCGTGGAGTTCTCGCCACTACCAGCTAACCCAGGAGCAGCCGCGGCCGTCCGCCCGGGAACAGAGATGTCACTGCCGGCCGCCGAGGATCTGAGGCACACTGCCATTTCCCCCCCCCCATAGATAAAGAATAGAGAAAAAAAGAAAAGAGGGGGGGTGGAGCGTGACTGTCTGCCCGGGGCCGGAGGACCCACTACCGTCCACCGGGGAGGAGTGAGCTGTCGTCCGCCAGAGGTTGGGGAGTGGCTGACGGCCGGACGACAGAGTATCTGGGCGCTGGGGAACCAGGTATTTCCTCTCTCTCCTCTCACTCTCTCGCTCCGCTTTGCCTTTTCCCTCTCCTCTTTTTTTGTTTTTTGTTTTTCCCTCCCCTCGTCCCCCTCCCCAGCCCTAGAGAGGCGGGGAAAAGCCTGTTAATGCAGCTTCTTCTGTTTCATGATGTTTTTGAACCTGTGCTTGAATGTAACATCATCCGTCTGCAGCACTGGCGCACTTTGGTCAGAGTGGAAGAAATGCGATTAAAGCGTTTACATGCCTGTATAAAGCGTTTAAAATAGGAGTACTCCACATATCTTACTGTGATTATCATTACTCTGATTATTTGCATATTCGCAGTATTCTGTTTACATGAGCTACAGTTTAATCATAGTATTGCCTTAATCGCATTATGAGGGTGCATGTAAACGTAGCCAATCACTGCTGATCTCAACATTTTACAGCTAGTGGAGAATCACTGATATCTTTAGTCGCATATAGTGAAATTTGGTCTCATATCCGAGTGATTTACTCACATTGAAGAGGGCTGCCACTTAGAGTAATAGATCAATCTTGGGATTTTGATAATTGAGATCTTATCATGCAAATAACGTTCGCGATTAATTGGAAAATCGATATTTCACCCAGCCCTAACTATCATGAGATCATAGATTTCAGATAAACCCATCCCTAAATGACGCGTAAAAACAAAACAACTTTACTTATCAGTCAGATGATTCTTGGCCCAAATAAACAGCAAAGTGGACCAGACTTCATGCTGATTGTGAATACGAAACTTTCATGTCACCTAACGAGAGCAGTGTACAGAGACAATTACCTGCGCAGGCGTTCAGAAACAGCCAGTCCATTTTCCTCATGCGGTTCCTGATCTGTTTGAGTTTCTTGAAGTCCATCTGTATCTCTTCTTTACCGCCTGTGGCGAGCTCGATCTGCACCTCAGACTCACGTTTAGAGGCCATGGGTGATCGCCGCTGCCCCCCGCTGCACACGCTCCGCACGTGCCTGCGCTGCTGCTCGTTGACCACATATGAGGGCTCCTCGTGCTCAGTCAACTGGATAGCGTCGTTGGGTCTGGGGTGGTCACACACGACGCAGTGCGGGGATTTGGGCCAGTTCTCGTACGTGCAGGCTGAGCAGGTCCAGCATTGAGCCCGGGTGTTAAGTCTGTTCCGGTCGTTGTATTCCTCACAGGGGTCCACGGGTGGTGTGGTTACGGGTCGCCCGCCGGTCCCTGACGTCTGTGGGGTTTCCATGGGGCTGCACACACGCTGCCGGAGACTGCAACACTGAGTGCAGCGGATTGCATGCGGCCAGTTCAGGTAAGTGCACATCAGACAGGACCATTTACCGCTGGGCTCGGACAACTCTGCGGGGCGGATACGAGGTCGGGCGCTGGAATCAGGACAGATGAGAAGACTGCTCTCCCCCCCCTCGGTGTGCACAGGTCCCCACTGGTGTCCGGAGCGTGGGTCGGTGCTGCTCGGGAACAGCTCCTCTGTGATGATGGTTCCGCTGGGCCTCTGAGTCCGACACATGGTGCATTTAATAGCTGACGGCCAGTTTTCATATGTGCAGTACTCGCATGACCACTTTATACACTGCTCTGTCATGGTGGAGAAGCACACACACACACACACACAGACACACACACTCTCTACAGATCTCTCTCTCTCTCTCACACACACACACACACACACACACACACACACACACACACACACACTCTCACATTCAACAGAACACACTCACATCAATCTCACACATACAGACAGGGAGACATCAATCTGCAAACACAGAATGAAAAGATGTGTCAAAAATAGAGAACAATAAAAAAAACTAACATTTATACTAATATTATTACTGTCAGGCCTGTATTAATAACTTTTATACTGTCACAGATGTATCAGTACTACTATTATTACTGTCAGTGAAGTATCGATAATTACATTAGTACTATCAGTGCTGTGAGTATCAATACTAGCACTAATATTATCAGTACTATATGAATAAATACTAACATGAATATTGTCATTATTACTGTCAGTGAAGTATCGATAATTATATTAATACTATTAGTGCTGTATTAATACTAGCACTAAAATTATCAGAACTATATGAATAAATACTAACATGAATACTGTCATTATTACTGTCAGTGAAGTATCGATGATTACATTAATACTATTAGTGCTGTATTAATACTAGCACTAATATTATCAGTACTATAAGAATAAATACTAACATTAATACTGTCAGTACTGTCAACAATTACATTAATACTATTAGTGCTGTATTAATACTAGCACTAATATTATCAGTACTATATGAATAAATACTAACATTTATACTGTCATTATTACTGTCAGTGAAGTATCGATAATTACATTATTACTATCAGTGCTGTATCAATACTAGCGTGAATACTTCCAGAACTTATTATATTGTAAGTGTTCTATTAATACTAACATTAATATTGTCAGTGAGGTGTCAATAATTATTTTAACACTGTCAGTGTTTTAACGTTAATAGTTTGTGAGATGAGTGTCATATATAATTAATCACATTATTATTCAAATATGTAAACACTCACTACAGTCCGCGCGGGCCCTTCATTAAAGTCTTCAGTCACAACAGTAACTCTTTAATGCTGTTTTTCGATCCTCATCGTGTGTTTTGATCTCGGGGTGATGTTTAAACCGATGAATGATATTATGAATCGTTAAATGTTGTTTCTAAGCGCTGATCGTTGATTTAGATGCGGATTTAATGGCGGCGCTGACAAAATAAAGACGACCAGCGTCTCACGCACAGTCACGTACACGTGACCAAACGCGCCGCTGCTGATTGGACAGTTCCAGATCATGTGATCGTCAAAATCCCGCCCTAAAGTGAGAGTGATTAATTGTATTGTGTTGTTATTAGTAGTATTATTTTGTATTACGATTACTGCACCTTACTTTGTTTGTGATTGTTTTTGTGTTCTGATTCTTTGTCAGTATTGTATGTAAAGCAATCATGTCAAAGATAGATAGACAGACAGACAGACAGATAGATGACAGACAGATAGACAGACAGACAGACAGACAAACAAATAGACAAACAGACAGACAAACAGATAGACAAACAGACAGATAGATAGACAGACAGATAGACAGACAGACAAACAGATAGACAAACAGACAGACAGATAGATGACAGACAGATAGACAAACAGATAGATAGACAGACAGATAGATTGACAGACAGATAGATAGACAGACAGACAGATAGACAGATAGGGAATTTTTGTTCTTGATACATTTGCAGATTTTCCCATCTAAATAGGAATACAATTGTCATGGCAACACGACACGCCCCCTGCGTGACGTCGGCCCAACATGGCAGCTTACTTGAACCGGCTGCACCACATTTCACTGCACGTTTCAAACGTGGATAAAGTCGCTCATGAGCTCGTGTCCCGGTTCCAGTTTAATGTGTTTGCGGCCAGACTGACGGACCGGGCGAAGCAGCTCGCGTTCCGCCGCGGATCCGCCGTGTTCGTGCTGAACGAGAGAGCAAACGAAGCGCAGCAGAGGGTGAACGGTCATCAGTCACGTGTCACAGCCAGAGAGCATCTGTATGAAGCCCATGCGCACTATCCAGTGGACACTGTGTGTAATGTGTGCTTTGAAGTGCAGGATGTGGAGCGCTCGTCCAGGGATCTGCGGGATCAGGGCTGTGAGTTCATCCTGCCGCCCACTGAAGCTCGTGATGACAGAGGGCTGGTCCGCTTCTCCATCATCAGGTCTATAGTGGGTAATGTGTGCCATACTCTCATAGACAGATCTCAGTACCAGGGCGTCTTTCTGCCTGGTTTCCATCAGGTCGGGACGGACACACAGACTGCAGATGACTCTCAGTGTCCAATCACTCATTTCGATCACATCACATACGCCTGTCCCAGGAGAAGCACTCCACACATCACACGCTGGTATGAGAAGAACTTTGGCTTCCAGAGGTTCCTCATTAACAGGTATCATACGGTCTCATCATACAATCATCTGTTTGGAATAGTTTGATCATGTAATGTCAAACACATGAATGTCTCTCTCTCTGTGTGCAGGAATGAGGATGTGGAGGAGGGATACGTTTTGAAACATGAAGGTATCGGGCTGCGACTGACTGCAATGAAATACTGGAAATGTAGTGAGTCTGGAATCAAACTGCCCTTCACAGATACAACAGAGTCAGACTGCAAGTTTGTGATCGCAGAATCTCTTCCTGAGCAAGGTACAGGCGTGTTTCATGGCATTGTGCTCTCAGATTAGAGCGGAATTTAGTTATTCCATGTCAAAGCTACCAAATTTCAGAAACTTCCCCAGCTGTAATTTGTTATTTTGTTAAAACTTTTTCTGAAGAAAGATAAACATAAATGACGATGCAAGCCAAAATGGATGAATATTTACTGAGTAATCTATGGGGTTCAAAATGGAGCAAAACTACAGGTCAACAAAATAACTTTATAGAGGAGTCAGCATCATGATTTTATTTTTACACACAGATTGGTAGATCTTTTACTAAACTCAGTTGATTTCAGCACCTCTTGTTGCATTATACGCCAATGGCGTGAGTCCAAAAATGGGGAAAAAAACACTTTTTTTGTTGTTTTTCCAAAGTTGGAGTGCCTATAACTCCGGAAGTGTTAAAGATATCTTAAAATACTTTTAGATTCTGGTTCACAATAAACTTTTCTTTTTGTATCTTAATATTTAAGGCCCTACATGGTTCACTCCCAGAAATATGGGGCTCTCAATACGGCTCCATGTGTAAAATACTATTTTGACACGCATCCATTTGACACTAATTTACACATGGAGCCACATTGAGAGCCCCATATCTCTGGGATTGAACCATTTAGGGCCTTAAAAATGAAGATACAAAAAGGAAAGTTTGTTGTGAACTAGAACTTAAAAGGATTTTAATATATCTTTAATATTTCTGGAGTTATAGGGACTCCAACTTTGGAAAAACAACAACAAAAGTTTTTTTCTTCCCATTTTGGACTCACGCCATTGGCATATAATGCAACAAGAGCTGCTGAAATCAACTGAGTTTAATAATAGATCTACCAATCTGTGTGTAAAAATAAAATCATGATGCTGACACCTTTTATAAGGTTATTTTGTTGACTCCGTAAATAGTCAAATTTGGGATTTAATATTTTGGTTTTAATAATCATTTATGTATTTCTTTCACCAGTAAAAATGATCAAAAACTACATTTTGAGACGGGGACCTCTGGTTGAGTTGACAGAATGACCCAGTAGCTGGTAACCAGTAGGGATGGGCGATACCACTTATTATCTTTTCGATCCGATACCAGTAATACCAAGTCCAATATCGTCGATACCTCTATGAAATAGATTTTTTTTGCAATTTCTTGGGATAAAATGGGTAATTTAAATTATTATTTTTGTCATAATTCAAGTCATTTTTTTTTTTACATTGATGACCCTTAAAAAAAAATGATTAGACTTCTACTTTGTTTACCCTTACAAAAATTAACCATGGTTTTACTAAAATATTACTGTAGTAAAACCATGATTTCTGCCAAAAAACATGGTTACTACAGCCATGGTTACTACAATATTACTTAAGTGAAACCATGGTTAATTTTAGTTTATTATTATTATTATTTATTAACAACAATTACATTTAAATAAACTTGTAAAACATCACACAAACACATTATAATAAATGTCACCTTTAGATATGTTTTTATTTAATTTAGTTTCTGTGTTTTTCTCTCATTACCTCAGCATAGCACTGATCACTGTCCTTTGAACGAGCGTTGTGACGGCGCAAGCGCTTGTCTGCTTGTGTCTTTAAGCATGTATGTACGTTAAGATGAGCGAAAGAAGAAATAGTCCCCATCCTGCACAAGTATTTGCTAATATAGCCCAATTCTTTTTATATAACTTTGAAGCTTATGATATACAGTTGTGCTCGTGTGCATACCTTTGGAGAATTGGTAATATATGTGCCATTTTTAAAGAAAACATGAGTGAGCAGGCAAAACACATTTCTTTTATTTCTTATGGGATTCATATTCAACTGTAGGTTATAACAGAATGGCACAATCATAAAACAAAACATGGCAACAAAATGAAATGACCCCTGTTCAAAAGTCTGCATACCCTTAGTTCTTAATACTGTGTATTGCCCCCTTTAGCCTCAATGACAGCGTGCAGTCTTTTGTAATAGTTGTCTATGAGGCCCCAAATTCTTGCAGGTGGTATAGCTGCCCATTCATCTTGGCAAAATGCCTCCAGGTCATGCAAAGTCTTTGGTCGTCTTGCATGAACCACACATTTGAGATCTCCCCAGAGTGGCTCGATGATATTAAGGTCAGGAGACTGTGATGGCCACTCCAGAACCTTCACCTTTTTCTGCTGTAACCACTGGAGGGTCAACTTGGCCTTGTGCTTAGGGTCATTGTCGTGCTGGAAAGTCCAAGAGCGTCCCATGCGCAGCTTTCGTGCAGAAGAATGCAAATTGTCTGCCAGTATTTTCTGATAACATGCTGCATTCATCTTGCCATCAATTTTCACAAGATTCCCCGTGCCTTTAGATCTCACACTCCCCAAAACATCAGTGAGCCACCACCATGCTTCACAGTGGGGATGGTATTCTTTTCACTATAGGCCTTGTTGACCCCTCTCCAAACATAGCGCTTATGGTTGTGAACATAAAGCTCTATTTTGGTCTCGTCACTCCAAATTACAGTGTGCCAGAAGCTGTGAGGCGTGTCAAGGTGTTGTTGGGCATATTGTAACCGGGCTTTTTTGTGTAATTGGCGCAGTAAAGGCTTCTTTCTGTTAACTCGACCATGCAGCTCATTTTTGTTCAAGTATCGTCGTATCGTGCTCCTTGAAACAACCACACCGTCTTTTTCCAGAGCAGCCTGTATTTCTCCTGAGGTTACCTGTGGGTTTTTCTTTGTATCCTGATCAATTCTTCTGGCAGTTGTGGCTGAAATCTTTCTTGGTCTACCTGACCTTGGCTTGGTATCAAGAGATCCCTGAATTTTCCACTTCTTAATAAGTGATTGAACAGTACTGACTGGCATTTTCAAGGCTTTGGATATCTTTTTATATCCTTTTCCATCTTTATTAAGTTCCATTACTTTGTTACGCAGGTCTTTTGACAGTTCTTTTCTGCTCCCCATGGCTCAGTATCTAGCCTGCTCAGTGCATCCATGTGAGAGCTAACAAACTCATTGACTATTGATACACAGACACTAATTGCAATTTAAAAAGCCACAGGTGTGGGAAATTAACCTTTAATTGCCATTTAAACCTGTGTGTGTCACCTTGTGTGTCTGTAACAAGGCCAAACATTCAAGGGTATGTAAACTTTTGATCAGGGCCATTTGGGTGATTTCTGTTATCATTATGATTTAAAAAGGAGCCAAACAACTATGTGATAATAAATGGCTTCATATGATCACTATCCTTAAATAAAAGACAGTTTTTTGCATGATCAGTCATATTTTCAAAATCAATGCCAAAATTTCACAATTTCTGCCAGGGTATGCAAACTTTTGATCACAACTGTATGTTCATGGTAACCAATCAATAATATCCCTAGTTTAAAAAAAAACAAAAACGTTAGAATCGATATTTTTGTGTGAGGATCGATATTTTTGATACAACATCAGTATCGGAAGTATTGATACTTTAGGATCGAGCTGCCCATCCCTAGTAACCAGGTGTTTTTTTTAACATCATAGCTGTGACTATATTGTGTATCGTAGCATGACTGGAACTCTGTATTGACCAATCAGCATCCAGGACCAGAACAATCTGTTGTATAATAGTGGTTTTATTTCAGGCAGGAATCAGGTGGACACATTTCTGGAGCAGCACAGAGGCGCAGGGATCCAGCACATCGGACTGTACACTGAAGACATCGTGTCCACGGCTCGAACTCTGACCCGCGCTGGAGTCCAGTTCTTCTCACCCCCTCCTGCATACTACACTGAGGTAATCTCTATTTCTGAGCAATCGGTTGAGGAGGCAAGGGGTTGTAGGAGTGGGGTACAGGACTCTGAAGAAAGCTTTATTCATGTAAAGTTGTGTTATTTGTTCATCTGCTGCTAAATATATAAATGGTGGATATCAACATTTTAAATTTCATTAGTTAACATGCTAATTCTTGATATCAGGAATGGAATTGCTACTAGTGAAAATGCTCATTTTTAATAATTAGGTTTGCACTAGTAAAAACATGCATTCTTGATATTAAGAAATACACATTCTTAATATTAAAAATGGAATTTCAACCAGAAAAATTGAAATTTTTGATATATGTAACAGCATTTGCACTAGTAGAATTTCACAGTGATCACAGTGTCATTCACTCCTATTCAAAACACAATTACACATAACTAAAATTAATTTCATACTAGTTGAAATTCCAGTTTCACTCATCAGCAACTTACTATCATAGAAATGTTATCTATAATTCATATTCTGCGTATGATTAAATGTTGAAATGGCTTGTAACACTTATATTGCCATGATGATCTGACGTGTGTGTGTGTGTGTGTGTGTGTGTGCAGGTGGGTAAACTGCAGGAGATCGTAGAGGCGGGTCATGATCCTCACACACTGAGTCAGTATGGAATTCTCCTGGATACGGATGTCCGCATGGACACAGACAGCCAGATCACGGACAGCCAAAGGTCCGAACATCACTTTCATGTCACAAACAACAGTCTGCTTACCGTGGACAGACAGTACAAATGCTTATGTGTCATGATCATGTTTCTGCCTGGTTTACAGTCTGATCATACTAATCTATCTTTTGTTGGTCATGTGTTCACAGGTATCTCCTGCAGGTCTTCACCAAACCCATTTTTGCAGAGGACTCGTTCTTCCTGGAGCTGATCGAGCGGAGAGGAGCCAGAGGCTTTGGCGAGGGGAACATCCGTGCGCTCTGGAGAACCGTGCAGGCTTACATGAATGAAGAACAGGAACGTATTAAGACGGACCACAGAAACCAGCAGACCGGACAAAACTGACTGCTGAACGACCGCTTGAGAAAGTCTCTGTTTTCAGTGGATCAGTGTGGATGAGAGACGTAGCTTACACTAACGTATTAGTGTGGATGTGGGCATTTTTTTTTCTATTCATTTCTTCATGTGTGAAGCTTTTTGGAAGAGGGGAAGAATACTGAGTGCACTAACCCTATCGTGTAGCAGTTTACATGTGCGCCTGTAGATGGTGATACGAGTCCTGTCCTTTTCCACATCACACTGAAACTCGGGTGTGGAATTTTCCAAGAACAACAGTTGGTTACAGTATTCCCCCTTCATTCAGCATGTTGTTGTATTTTACCATCTGGTTTGCCTGTTCAGATCTTTGTCATGAGTATTAGATGTTGGATATTTTTAGTTAAAGGTAGAGCTTACTCAATAAAACTATCAAGACAACAAGAATTAAGAGTCTTATTTACATGTTATAAACCTGTCCAATCAAACTAACAATACTAGCTGAGATATACGGTTTGATAGATAGCTCATGATTGTTCTGTAGAACATGAGCTATCTCAACTTTAATGAGAGTCAGCAGCAGTGCAGTCATTCAGAATGTATTCATCATGTTCATGAACATATACTGTCTCATACTCTTCTACAGCCATGCTGATATATTCCCTACCTCCTGTGTGTGTGTGTGTGTGTGTGTGTGTGTGTATACATGGTTACCAGCTCAGACTGACCACTTTTGTCAAGGTGAAGTCAGGCAGTTCAGTGTCTTATATCAGTATTTTAACACATCCTGTGCTTTTAGAACAGTGTGTAGTTTGACGTGTGTGTGTGAGAATGGGAATGCATGGAATCAGATCTTGTTGCTGTTGAAACAGAGTAAATGTGACTGGTGTGATTTAGCAGATAACAGAGATAATATGTTCCAAAATCAATCTGCTTTCATGTGAGAATGTTGAAAACGACCTGGAGTTCGATGACATAATCTGACCGCTGTCATTGACAGGAACTGTGCTTGTGTCCAAGCTATAATTCACTGACTTTCTTTCTTCTGCAGAACACAAATGAAGATTTTTATAAGAATATTTCAGCTCTGTAGGTCCATACAATGCAAGTGAATGGTGACCAGAGCTTTGAAGCTCCAAAAAGCATATAAATGCAGCATACAAGTAATCCATAAAACTCCAGTGGTTTAATCCATGTCTTCAGAAGTGATATGATAGGTGTGGGTGAGAAACAGATCAATATTTAAGTTCTTTTTTTACTGTAAATCTCCACCCATCTTTGACCAGACCCAGTAGGTGGATAAATGTGAAAGTGGAGATTTATAGTAAAAAAGGATTTAAATATTGATCTGTTTCTCACCCACACCTATCATATCACTTCTGAAGACATGGATTAAACCACTGGAGTTTTATGGATTACTTTTATGCTGCATTTATGTGCTTTTTGGAGCTTTAAAGTTCTGGTCACCATTCACTTGCAATGTATGGACTTACAGAGCTGAAATATTCTTCTAAAAATCTTCATTAGTGTTCAGCAGAAGAAAGAAAGTCAAACACATCTGGGACGGCATGAGGGTGAGTAAATAATGAGAGAATTTACATTTTTGGGTGAACTGTCCCTTTAAGTTATATAGTGTATCGTGTATAGTGTAATCACTGATGTTGATGTTACATACAAATAACTATTTTTGTTGCATGATTAATCAAGCATTAATCCAGGATGTATCAGGCCTATAAACCACAGTAAAAATGTAAGTATCAAAAACTACCATGTTGATACTTTTTAAACATATTTCTTTTCTTTTGGTTTTCAGTAGGCATATATCAACACTTGTTGAGTTAGTGTGCACTTCTTATTTGGACCTCTAGTGAACTCTGCTTATTAATGAGTTTACTACATGCCCTTCCTATTCATTGAAGATTATTTAAGCAATATTTAACAGGTGAGACAGAAAACACATAATTATGTTAAACAACAGTGCAGAACAGTAGCTCCGCAGGTGTCAGGTGTTTCACAAATCTTATGTTTTTAATGTTTTCTCCGTTTCCTGTGTTGTGTTGAGTGTGGTGGGTGAGTCCATTCAGACGGGGGAGAGCTTTGACCTTTAAATCTGAAATAATCTTCAAATACGCATAGTGTTGTAAATATTATGATTGATATTTTTGTAAAGTTTGTTTATGATCTTCCCTCTCAGTTAAAGGTGTTACATGTGTATTTGTGAGTGTTTTGTGTTGTACTGTGGTTCCGCCTCCCCCCGCCACTGTGTATCTGTGTCTCTCTCGGGCTCGTGCAGCAGCAGCAGCGGCGGTGGTGAGTGAGTGAGTGAGATGAGCGGCGGGACACACGCGGGGATGAAGATGATCTGAACGGCTGCGGCTACCGATCCGGCCCGCGCGAGGAGATGCGCCGCTCGCTCTCTCGTGAGTATACTGGAGTATATCAAGGTATTTTAGGGTATATTACCGCGGGCTCCGGTACGTGTGTGTTTCCCGTTGTTCTCGCGCGACTTTCGCGGCCGTTAGCAGCTTTTGTTCCCCTCGCGCAGAGAAAACTCACCGGATTAAAGTCAGTTAAACTCTATTCAACACGAACCGAAGATTAAAGTCAGTTGAACTCTATTCAACACGAACCGAAGATTAAAGTCAGTTGAACTCTATTCAACACGAACCGAAGATTAAAGTCAGTTGAACTCTATTCAACACGAACCGAAGATTAAAGTCAGTTGAACTCTATTCAACACGAACCGAAGATTAAAGCCAGTTCAACTCTATTCAACACGAACCGAAGATTAAAGCCAGTTCAACTCTATTCAACACGAACCGAAGATTAAAGCCAGTTCAACTCTATTCAACACGAACCGAAGATTAAAGCCAGTTGAACTCTATTCAACACGAACCGAAGATTAAAGTCAGTTGAACTCTGTTCAACACGAACCGAAGATTAAAGTCATTTGAACTCTGTTCAACACGAACCGAAGATTAAAGTCAGTTAAACTCTATTCAACACGAACCGAAGATTAAAGTCAGTTGAACTCTATTCAACACGAACCGAAGATTAAAGCCAGTTGAACTCTATTCAACACGAACCGAAGATTAAAGTCAGTTAAACTCTATTCAACACGAACCGAAGATTAAAGTCAGTTGAACTCTATTCAACACGAACCGAAGATTAAAGTCAGTTGAACTCTATTCAACACGAACCGAAGATTAAAGCCAGTTAAACTCTATTCAACACGAACCGAAGATTAAAGCCAGTTGAACTCTATTCAACACGAACCGAAGATTAAAGCCAGTTGAACTCTATTCAACACGAACCGAAGATTAAAGCCAGTTAAACTCTATTCAACACGAACCGAAGATTAAAGCCAGTTGAACTCTATTCAACACGAACCGAAGATTAAAGCCAGTTAAACTCTATTCAACACGAACCGAAGATTAAAGCCAGTTGAACTCTATTCAACACGAACCGAAGATTAAAGCCAGTTAAACTCTATTCAACACGAACCGAAGATTAAAGCCAGTTAAACTCTATTCAACACGAACCGAAGATTAAAGTCAGTTGAACTCTATTCAACACGAACCGAAGATTAAAGTCAGTTGAACTCTATTCAACACGAACCGAAGATTAAAGCCAGTTAAACTCTATTCAACACGAACCGAAGATTAAAGCCAGTTGAACTCTATTCAACACGAACCGAAGATTAAAGCCAGTTGAACTCTATTCAACACGAACCGAAGATTAAAGTCAGTTGAACTCTATTCAACACGAACCGAAGATTAAAGTCAGTTAAACTCTATTCAACACGAACCGAAGATTAAAGTCAGTTAAACTCTATTCAACACGAACCGAAGATTAAAGTCAGTTAAACTCTATTCAACACGAACCGAAGATTAAAGCCAGTTGAACTCTATTCAACACAAACTGACGATTAAAGAAGGAACTCTATTCTACTCAAACTAACAATAGAAGTTTCTCTCAGAGGCTTTTAGCTCCGTGTAACATCACTGAAAACTCCAATAGACTCCAGTTTTAAAATAGTCAGTATTATTGCAGTATTTAGTGTGAGTATTTAGTAGTATACTCTAAGCATATTCAGTGCTGAGTATTCCGTCTTATTTGTGTGAGTATTTAGTATTATTGGAGTACTCAAATTATTTTCAGTGGTGAGTATTAGGGATGCACGATATTGGATTTTTGCTGATATTTTCCAAATCATTTTGTCTGATACCGATATACATATCATCTTTTTCTTTCTTTCTTTGGAAAGAACACCAAGTCTCTCCTATAGCAGAATTAACCATTTTACTCTTATTGTAATAACCTACTTGTTGCAGATGAAGACAGAAAGAACTCCCAATTCAACCTGAAATTTATAGGCTACTTTACAAATGTATACATTCACTGACTAAACAAGGAAATTAATTTAACTTGGGCAAGATGTGAAACATGAAATTTTTTCAAACACCACAAAATATGTTGTGCTTGAGAGCACCAAGCAAAGGCAGCTTAATTTAGACTTCTGCTAAAACATTTATTTAGAGAACAGTGAACGAGTTTGGAAAAACTTGAACAATGAACGAGCTGAACAGCTTATAGCTGGGTCACCAGCAGCACTGTAATTTTAATTGAAGAATATTAAACTAAACGAATTAAAAAAATAGGAGCATACTGTGGCTACTTTAAACAGTAAAAACAAAACCAATGAACGATGTAAAAAAACAAAAAGACTAGCCTATTTTATTAAGCAGAGGTAGGTTTTTCTGAACAAAAATCGCCATCAGTGCGATTCCTTTTTGTGTAAATGTAGGGCTGTCAATTGAGCAGAGAAACTAAATTCAAATTTTTACCTTAAATATTTTCAAAATTTGAATAATATTCGAATTTTAAAGTCAGCTGATTTTTAAATTGACGTAGTTTCCTTAGTACACAAGAGGGCGCAATGAATACATAAACCATTCAGCACCATTATATTATTGCAAAGAACATTCCTGTCCTGGCTGTTAAAAAAAAGAGCATTTCATTTTCAACTAATGTGCATAAAATAAATAAATAAAAAGTCGGTCCATATTCTCAAATTATAAGTCAAAAGTAAAATGAGGGGGAAAACGCTTCAGTAGACAGTTCACATGGTGTTACACTTGCACTGATTCGTACTACTCCAGACTCGAGCTTCATAATAACAGTGAAATACCACCTTGTTTTTTTATTCATTACAGTTGTATATAGGGTAGCAATATTCACAGATAGCAGTGGTATCCGGCTGAACTCGGTGGTGAAGCGGCTCAGACTGAGAGCACAGGTCAGGGGGTGTTCTGAGCAAGAGCAGGGAAACAGGCCTGGTTGGATTTCCAGTATTCCAACGGACTGTCTTTCCGGGGAATTGTGGCTTCAGCCAGGTATGCGTGTACCTACAATGTAGCAAAGTTTCTTTCTTTAAATTCCTTAGGTGTTGATGGCACAGTAACCGGCTCCTTTGTTTTTTTTTTTGAGAAATCTTATTTGCTGGAAACATCTGATAAGGAATGATGATTTAGTATGATTTTTAAAGGTTTATACCATGACCTAACTGTGATAAGGTTTCGGTGTTGGTTTGCTCTTCCAGCAAGACATTCACCGCCAAAGTTTCTTCATACATGTCCAGCAGTGATCCTGTTCGGGTCTTCTTCTCTGGTGGATCCTCTGTGCTGGCATCTCTGCGCTGATCGTCAGTGCCCGTCATATGATCCATGACTTTAAGCAACAGCTCACGGGCATTCCTCCTCTTATCCTCGTCAAAATACCATTTTTGTATCGGGCATCAAACATGGTTGCAACTAAATAAGTGTTTCGCATTGCACACCATTGAAACGATCACTGACTGCTTTCAGTAGGGTACTTCTGGCTGTCTGCACGCCTCTGTCTGTGTCACTGCTTTTGCCAAGCAGCCGTGTCAGTGCCATAACAGCGGGAATCACATCAGCTGCAGAGGCCGCTGCAGAACTGATTTCTATGGTCAGCTGCTCAAAGGGAGCAAGTAGTGTGATCATATGTTCAAGAATTCCCCATTGATTTGCCGTCAAAGACGATGGAAGTTCAAATTCAGCGGCACCTAGTGCCCTCTTCTGCTCGACAAAGCTTTGCATCATGTAAAACGTTGAATTCCACATAGTTATGACATCTTGAAGTCATTTTATTGGCATCCCGAGCTCCTTCTGTATCCTTGTAGGCGACTGCATGCAAGTTGCGAATGCCTGTAAAGCCCCACCATTCTCCTTCCTAAGGCTACAACATTCGCAATACTGCATTGCAATAGGAAACCTTCATGCACAGCCAACTGCAGCGTGTGTGCCACGCTTGGTAAAGGTGGAACACCAAACTCCTCCATCGCTTTTGTCATGTTGCGTGCATTGTCTTGTAGCACTTCATGCACCTTCTCTTTGGGGATTTTCCACTTCTCAATCATCCCTTCAAATGCTGTCGCAATCGTTGCTGCTGTGTGAGAGCTCGGGCACTCTTGCGAGTGTAGAATCGCCTTTTTAAGGATGAAATCCTCATCAGTCCACTGGGCAGTGAGGCTCAACGTACTGATAGGACTTACACTTGATGTCCAGATATCCGTTGTAAAGCTCACAGAAGTGGCATCAGTGAGGAACTTCTCAATGTGGACATAGATGACAATATACAGTTCAGGTAAGGCCACATCTGAAAAGTAGCGACGACTATGCATAGCATACTGTGGCTCTAAGTAGTAAATCAATCTGCGAAAGCCTACATCTTTTTTTGTTGAGAGCTTTCCCCATTGGGTGGTCGCTACTGATGTATTTTTTTTTTGCCTTTTCAAATGACTGCAGAAGAAGCTCCTGATGAGTTTTTCGTTGGCGCTGTTTTTTTATTTTCACTTCATAAATAGATCATAATGATCGCGATGGTGATTCTTAAGATGCGCTGTTAAATTTGTGGTGTTGGAGTGTGGATTGGCTCCTCGCATGATGGATGCTTTGCAGTTATTGCAAATAACAACTTTGCTATCAGTCTCGCTTACTGTAAAGTACAGTTGAAGTCAGAAGTTTACATGCACTTTAGTCAAATACATTTAAACTCGGTTTTTCACAATTCCTGACATTTAATCGTAGAAAACATTCCCTGTCTTAGGTCAGTTAGGATCACTACTTTATTTTAAGAATGTGAAATGTCAGAATAATAGTAGAGAGAATTATTTATTTAGGTCAGAAGTTTACATACACTTTATTAGTATTTGGTAGCATTGCCTTTAAATTGTTTAACTTGGGTCAAATGTTTTGGGTATCCTTCCACAAGCTTCTCACAATAAGTTGCTGGAATTTTGTCCCATTCCTCCAGACAGAACTGGTGTAACCGAGACTATTTGTGAGTACTCTTTAATATGTAAAGAAACACAAACCTCTAACTACACATTATTTCAGTATAAATGTATAGTTTATTAAGAAACACTTGATTATTAACTAGTATACTGGATATTGTAGCAGCAAAATTAACAGTAATTCCAGTCTTCAGGTCTTCAGTAGAAAAGAAACCAGTGTTTTATTTTTGCCTTTTACATCTGGACTTTAAAGGATTCAGATCTCTTTTTTGTTCAGTTTAGTTGTAAGACATCAGTCCACTTTTCATTCACACAGTTATTTTTGGGAAACCATTCAACTTAAATGTTGCTATAGACAAACACAAATGATGACAATAATAATAAATTATTAATATTATTATTATTATTGACTTTTAATTGTAATTTGAAATACAACAGTAATATATTTCAATCGTGCACTTTTTAAACCCTCACGCTTTTATTTTGACATTCTGATCTCTTCAGGAAGTCCTGTATGTGTCTGTTTGTAGGCAAGTTCACAGTAGTTTAATTCGCTTCTTATTCAGATTCTGGTAAAATGCTCCTCCGGTGCCGTTCTAAATGCATATTATAAGTGTACCGAACTATTGAGCATCTACATCTGAGATGTTGTTCATGAGTAGCGCACCGCTGTGAAGGATAAAAATATCCGCGAGTGCATCAGCAGCCTGTGTGTGAGTTTGTGTCAACAGAGCAGCTGCATTCACTAACACGCTGGCGCTGCGCATACTATATATTTACTTATTAAATACAGTCTTTTGTGATTCACAGAGCTATCGCACATCTTCAAGTGGCTTTGAATAAAATGCACGAGTCATATGAACTGCTTTAATGCTGTTTTTATGGTTTTTTTATGTCATTTTTTAAGCTTGACAGTAACGAACATGACTAACACACAGTATCGGCCTCGTCGGACCAATACCCGATCCGTCTAAAAGCTTCAGTATCGGAACTTCAACTGTAAGTCCACACCGCTGACATGATCTTATCACTAGCACTCCTTAAAAACATTTGTAATCAATCAAATCAATAAAATCCCTTTTATTGTCACTCAACCATATACACAAGTGCAACAGTGTGTGAAATTCTTGGGTGCGGTTCCAAGCAACACAGGAGTATTACAATTACAATAAATATCTGATTTGTATATAACACAGTTTACACATCTGTTACACAACACAATATACACCTAATAATATACAGTATACATAAAATAAGAAGACTGTTTCCATGTAATCAGTGGAAATAAATATGAAGTGTTGTGTTGACATTCAGCTGTCGGTTGATAGTCAGTTGTTAAGAGAGAATATATTATAATAATAATATAATTTATGACAGTCCAGTGTGAGATAATAAGATTAAAAAGTGCAGTGCTGATGTATATTGATCATGAGAGATCAAGAGTTCAGAAGTCTGATTTCTTGGGGGAAGAAGCTATCATGGAGTCGGCTGGTGCGGGTCCTGATGCTGCGATACCACCTGCCTGATGGTAGCAGTGAGAACAGCCCATGGCTCGGGTGGCTGGAGTCTCTGATGATCCTCTGAGCTTTTTTCACACACTGCCTTGTATATATTTCCTGGAGGGAGGGAAGCTCACCTCCGATGATGTGTCTGGCAGTTCGCACCACCCTTTGCAGTGCTTTGCGGTTGTGGGCGGTGCTATTGCCATACCAGGTGGAGATGCAGCCAGTCAGGATGCTCTCTACAGTGCAGGTGTAGAACCGTGTGAGGATGTGGCGGTTCATTCCAAACTTCCTCAGCCGTCTCAGGAAGAAGAGGCGCTGATGAGCCTTCTTCACAACGACTTCAGTGTGGATGGACCATGTGAGTTCCTCACACCCAGGAACTTGAAGCTGCTGACTCTCTCCACTGGTGCTCCATTGATGGTGATGGGACTGTGTTCTCTGTTTTTTCTTCTGAAGTCCACCACAAGCTCCTTTGTCTTACTGACGTTGAGGGAGAGGTTGTGCTCCTGACACCAGTGTGTCAGAGTGTGCACCTCCTCTCTATAGGCTGTTTCATCATTGTCAGTGATCAGACCTACCACCGTCGTGTCATCAGCAAACTTAATGATGGCATTGGAGCTATGTGTTGCCACACAGTCATGTGTGTACAGAGAATACAAGAGTGGGCTGAGAACACAGCCCTGCGGGGCTCCAGTGTTGAGGGTCAGTGATGAGCTGTTGCTGCCCATTCTAACCACCTGGCGTCTACTTGACAGGAAGTCCAGGATCCAGCTGCACAGCGAGCTGTTTAAGGCTCCCTCCGCAAGGGCGGTGTTATTTCCCTCGAAACGAGAATAAAACGTATTTAGCTCATCCGGGAGAGAGGCAGCGGTGTTCACGGCGGAGTTTTTATTCCCTGTGAAGTCCGTGATGAAATTAATTCCCTGCCACATGCTTCTAGGGTATAACTGGCTTGTTTATGCTCCTCCATGTTCCCGGAATTAAAAGCGGAGGTCCGCACATTAAGTGCCGCATGAACAACGCTATTAATCCATGGTTTCTAGTTAGGGTGCATTTGGTCGGTACTACATCATCTATGCACTTCCTGATGAAACACGTTACGGTATCAGCATAGACCTTGATGTCGTCATCAGAGGTGGATCGGAACATCTTCCAGTCCGCGTGATTAAAACTTGTAGCATAGAATCTGATTGGTCCAACCAGCACTGGATCGTTCTGAGGGCGGGTGCTTCCTGTTTCAGTTTCTGCCTGTAAGCGGGCAGAAGCAGAATGGAAGAGTGGTCCGATTTGCCAAATGGTGGGCGGGGGAGGGATTGGTAGCCATCTCGGAAGGGAGAGTAGCAATGGTCCAAAAACCCGGTCCCCTCGTGTGTTGAAACTGATGTGTTGGTAGTATTTCGGTGCAGTTGACTTGAAGTTGGCTTTGTTAAAGCCCCCGGTCACAATGAACGTGGCCTCAGGGTGCGCGGTTTCCTGCTCACTTATACTCCTTTACAGTTCCTTGAGTGCCCGGTCTGTGTCGGCTTGTGGCGGGATGTACACAGCTGTGATGATGACTGCTGTGAATTCCCTCGGTAGCCAGAATGGTCGACACAGAAGCATGAGAAATTCCAGATCAGGAGAGCAGAAAGACTTGATAGAATGTACGTTCCTCTGATCACACCAGAATTTGTTGATCATAAAACATACACCACCACCTCTGCTTTTACCCGAGAGGTCTTTCGCTCTGTCCGCTCGGTGCACGGAGAACCCCGCGGGTTCAATGGCTGAGTCTGGAATCTCCACAGACATCCAAGTTTCTGTAAGGCAGATAATGCAGCAGTCCCTTGTATCTCGTTGGAAAGAGATCCGCGCTTTCAGCTCGCAGAGCTTGTTATCCAGAGACTGAACATTTGCCAGAAGAATAGTGGGTGGCGGGGGTCGATTTGCACGACGTCTTGGTCTGATGAGAACTCCTTCCCCTTTTCCGGCTGCATTTCTGCGGCTGGACTGCCCAGACAAAGGGCTCCGTTGGTGTGTTTGTAAACAGCGGGTCGGCATTGAGGAATTTAAAGTCCGGTTTTCGGTGTGCTATTGCAGAACCAATGTCCAAAAGTGTTTGTCTATCATAGACAATAAGGCAGACAACATTCAAGACAAAAAAACACAAGAACTGTAGACAAAACAAACAAAAAACTGCAACATTGGGTCGGAGATCGCAACGCAGCAGCCATACTCGGCGCCATCTTGAGCAAATCAACATGTCATCTTATAATTAATTTTTAAGCCTTTATCGGCCGATTCCGATGATGTGCCGATATTATCATGCATCCCTAGTGAGTATTCAGTGTTTTTGGACTATTAAGGATTTTTGAAAATTCTGTACATTGTGATGAGCATATAGTGTTACTTAAGTATTCAATACAAGCATTAAGAGATGAGTATTCATTCAGGATTATTGGAGGGTTGAGTGCATATACAGTATACGAACTAAAGTAGCATCTCGAGCAGATATAGATTTTCTTTGTTTTAGCAAGTGTAGATTTTATTTTTCTCTTTATCTAGTTATCAGGACAGTATGAGCATGTTAGTTCTGATCAGATCATGCAAATAAGGGATTTTACACTGCAGTGTTTCATATCAACAGCACAGAGGAAACTCACATTAAAGTTTTGTGTTGATCTTCTGTCATCACAGTTTTACTGCAGTAACAGAAGAATAATAAATCACATGCATGTTAAATTCTCAAGTTGTCAAGTGTAGTAATGGATTGAGTTCATTTGTAAATGTTTTGGCAGGAAGTCTCATATAATGCACTGAAGCATTGTGACATGCAACAGAATCTGTTCCTGGGGGAGCCAGTTTTTCTTCCAACTTGGTAGTGTGTGTGTGTGTGTGTGTGTGTGTGTGTGTGTGTGTGTTTCTAACCTCAAGCAGTCGTTTTCCACTGAACTGGCGAGCGGCCCGTGTGCAGATCCTGCAGTGAATGGTTAGTCTGTTCCAACCAAACCAGCCAGCTGAGGGTATATGTTTCTTTCACCTTATTGAAAAGTGTTGATTAGTCATGTTTACAGAGCTGTGTGTGTGTTGTCTCTGGAACACAGCAACATTTCCCAGAGCAAATTCATTTCCTATTGTATAGAATTGTTTAGGTTCATGTTTGTGGTGAACAGTCGGGTGTATCTAGGTAATAGACATAACATTATCATTGTTTGAGAACACAGGTTTTACACAGTTAATTGCTTTTTCTTTGATATAAGTAGTTTGACATTTACATAACTAATCATGTGAAAATATACAAACATTTAACGTTGTTTCAGACAGTCTCAGAAAAGCCTTTACTCATCACATTTGTATATTCTACTCTTTTTTTTTTATTTCTTTTTATCTATGGTTGTTCCTCAGTCTGTTGTTTTCAGATGACAGTCATTCACACACACAGCTGATAACGTTCCGTAGAGTTTGATCAGCTGAAGGGCCTTTGGACTCGTGAACGCTCTCACAACCCTCGTGCGATTGCACGTGCTCCCTGTGTCTTGCAGCAGTTGCGTTCTGTGAACTAGGTCACATAATAGATGCGGCAAGTGGAAGTTCCCATCGTGAATCACATGGTCAGTAAATATATGAGCTTACTGATTTTAAGTTACAGATGGTTAGTTCTGTTTTTTTATTCAATGTCGACACATTCCTTCTCTTATGAAGAAGGAAGTTCATAAGATCATGAATCACCTGAGGTCAACCAAAACGATTGTGAACGAGCGCACTTTTACTACTGAACTGACCAAAAGTACGATTCTTTTATGTTTCAACTTAAGAATAATATTTTATTTTCAAAGGGTGAAATGAAAATTTTCACTGCACTTGTCCAGACAGAGAAAGTGATGCTGTCAGTCTCCTCAAAGGATAAAAAAGTACATTGCAAGTATCTAAAAAGTACAATATATGTAGTCCATAGGACTTGTGTGCACAATATTCAAATTTTGATTTGTATAGCGCTTTTCACAGCACTCATCGTTTCAAAGCAGTTTTACAGAAAATTATTAATCAACTTAATTATTTAAAAAAGTGTTTAATAGAGGGATTTCTGTTGAAGAACTGCCCTACCCATGATCCAGCAGAGAAAGAACCACCAATCAGAATCACGGCCAACAAAGCGCACCAAAAGAGCTCTGCAGCGCCGCATTGTGAAATCTGAAACCAGTCATGACAGATGATGTCATGTGCAGGCAGATACGATCCAAGTTTTAATCGAGCAGGGTCATAGAATGACAAACTGTCTGTTAGTAGATTGTAAAGACGGTAACACGGGATATGTGGTAACCGTGAGTTCCCTATTCATTTTGGGATAGGGAAAGAGGCGTCAGGTTGAGAAACGGAGACGATTCTGCTTTTCAAGCCCGTTTATGGAATTTAATCACATTGTCATGCAGGACTGTTTGCAGCACACACTGCAAAAGATAAAAATGTTTGATCTTTTCGTGGCTAGTTCCCTTCAGAACAGTCTGCAATCTCTCCCTATTGGTAGCATTCACTATAAAGCGAATTCATTAACAAGTGAGTGTTTTCCTTCACAGCCAGTGTCTGCCAAACCAGTCACATTTATTTAAGCCAAGTTCTATTCGTGGAATAAACTGTTTTATGGAGAAATGACACATTTTATGGAGATACAAAAGCAATATTAACATAATATATCATAATCGGGGTAGAAGGCAACAACAAATTACATTGGTCAAATGGATGCAAACAGTTTTGAATAATGACAAAGAAAGCTGAACTCGGCAGAGTCCATCCGTCCGTCCGTCCTGACTCTCTGTGGTCATTAAAAATCCTAGAGCACTTCTCGTAAAGAGTAGGGGTGTAACCCTACTAATTTAGCCGGTGTCCTGGCTAAATTCCCCCCATTGGCCCTTCTCAATGATGGCCTCCTAATAATCCCCATCCATTAATTGGCTCTATCACTCCACTCTCTCTTCTCCACCAATAGCTGGTGTACGGTGAGTGTACTGGCACACTATGTATCCCCTGTTCACTGTGTAAAGCACTTGAGTGTAGTGTCAGAAAAGCGCTATATAAATATAACATCCATCCATCCATCGAGGGGTGAACTCGACTGCATAAAAATGTCAAAGTGCGCTTTCTTTCCCTTTAATCTCGCGTGCTCCGCGTCTGCTGCGAGAAGGTTTGTGTAATATGAGATGGACACATTGGGTATTAATACATAAAGATAATCAATTCTTAAATTTTGTAATCAATGCATCAAAATTTCTTTGATTGCATCGCGATGCATCGATGCATTTTTCCACCCCTATTTTGTAATGTTGTGTTTCACCTAGTTGGGTTGGTTCATGGTGCACAACTCTTTTATGAAGAATGTTATGACATCCATATGAAAAAAAATGACTGTGAAAAATACCTCCGGAACCAAGACGACTAAAGTGGGCAAGCACTGTTGCTTTCCATTGCGACGCACTAAGTTTAAATATGCAAATGTGGGAATGAGATTTGAGAGCTGTGGTGAAGGGGAAGATTGCAAGCTGTTTGATTGTCACACAAATGTATATCTTCAGAACTTTTATAAGAGTTGACTTTTTTGTCAATTTTGGAGCTTGACAACCCCTGATCACAGTATGCATTCATTCTGTGTAAAAGAGCAGCATTAACATTTTGATAAACGTCTTCTAGTTTTCATCCACAAAAAAAGTCATATGATGTGAGGGAGAGTAAATGATAACAGATTTTTCATTTTTGGCTGAACTATCCCTTTAAAGACAGTGTTGTATGAATAAATTAAGAATGTAATGAGTTGATGAGGAGATGTCTTTATGTTTGTGATGTTCGGTGTGTCTGAATGTGTGGCCTGCAGATCTCTGTCCAGCACATGAATGTTGTCTTTGTGTGTACTGGTGCCTCTGCAAATGTGGCTTATTGCCTGGTAACAATTTAACCAGCGTTCTGTTCAACAGCCCGTCTCCACATGAGCTTACATGTTTATTGTAGCTACATGTTTGTGAGCAGTCGCAGGTATGGAGTCGAGTGAATGTGAGGTTTTCTCTAATGAAAAGAGACATTTAAGATGCACAGGCTTGCAGACTCTTTGTGTTTATGTTAAGTGGTTGGGCAGCTGCGTCTCATGAAAGCATTTGGTGAACATTCTTCCCCTATCCTTGTCCTGGGGTCCTTTACGCTACTATTGTGTGAGCTAACCAAATCGG
This sequence comes from Myxocyprinus asiaticus, assembly GCF_019703515.2. NCBI lineage: Eukaryota > Metazoa > Chordata > Actinopteri > Cypriniformes > Catostomidae > Myxocyprinus > Myxocyprinus asiaticus. Next base: position 396,550 of record NC_059379.1, on the reverse strand, counting down.
TTTGGCAGTCCATTCGTATATGAACGTGCTCGGAGCAGCGCTGTGCTGTTTGAAGGCCTATAAACTTGAGTTTTAAAGTCTTGGCTGTTGCTGTTTGCTTGGAGTTGACCTTCATTTTTACATGTTTCACAATTGGAACTGTGATGTTGTGTTGCCACAGAGTTCGCTGACCTCATAAATGGCCCGCGGCTGCGCCTCCCGCACCCGTTGGGTTTGGTTTGGCCCTGAATCGTGAAGAGGCGTCAGCTTGCAGTGAGCTCATATGACTAATTGATTTGCTGCGAACCCTCACCGTGAGCAACGGCGGGCAGCGGGCAGGTGCTAAATGGAGAGCTGCGGTTTCTGCCCTTTTCTGGAGGAGTTTTCTATTCATGCTTGTGCTTTTTAGCAGATTTATGTGCAGAATGAGCTGAGCACTGGGAATGTCAGGGGGGGTTTGTAACGTTAGCCTTCATGGGTGTGTTCACAGCATTCAACATGACCAAGTTCACCCAAAACACCCTCGAAAAGGGGCTGTGTCGACCCGTTCAGCCCTGAAGGTTCTCCTTCAGCTGCCCGTAATCTTCTGTGTTTTTGTAGTGATTAACTTTCCTTTCCTGGATCTCTGGATCCTTCCCACACCACACATTCAGACCTTTATTTTGTGATTCTCTCAAGTGTCTCGTCATGTATTCTGGGCTGTTTTTATCCTGTTAGTCTCTCTGTGGCTCAGTGACTATAATTTGCATGAGGGGGAAAGTCTTTCACGTGCCTGAAACTGATGATTTACAAGAGAAGAGTGAGGCATGAATTATGGCTGCAGCTCAATCACACACTGTCATTGAAGAATTCAACAGTTTGCTGCTCGTGGCTGAAACATCATTCATCTCTTGAGCTCAAGTCTCAGGGTTCAGTTTCAGCTCATGTGTGCCATGGACATCAGAGCAGAGTCTCTCTTGTGCTTTCATGACCTCTAATTGTCTTCATTGATTGAGATAGGACGAACTAACGTTGTCTTCTGTCTGTTTTTAGGTTTTTATTGACAGAATGACTGCTGGAACAGGCATTAAAGGAGCAGTTCAGCCAAAAATGAAAAATCTGTCATTTATTAATCCTCATTTTGTTCCAGACTTTCTTTTTTTCTGTGAAACACAAAACAACATGTTTTTCCACACAATGAAAGCAAATGGGATCACGCACACACCATTAACCTTTAAAGGGCTGGATATCAATATAGATTTCCAGATTCAGTTAGATTCCAATTCACAAGCTCTCAAATTTGATTCAACTCCAATTCCATTTGATTTGATTCCAATGAACCTACGTATAGTTCAGTTATAATTATGGATGCACCGGTACCACTTTTTCTCTTCCGATATCGGAAATCTCAGTATCGGCCGATACCGATCTCAAGCCGATACCAGTGTTGTTTTTTTGCTTAATCAGTTTAGAATATCTTTCCATTATTGTGTGGAACTAATTATGAGTACTCTTTAATATGTAAAGAAACACAAACCTCTAACTACACATTATTTCAGTATAAATGTAGAGCTTATTAAGAAACACTTGATTATTAACTAGTATACTGGCTAATGTAGCAGCAAAATTAACAGTAATTCCAGTCTTCAAGTCTTCAGTAGAAAAGAAACCAGTGTTTTATTTTTGCCTTTTACATCTGGACTTTAAAGGATTCAGATCTCTTTTTTGTTCAGTTTAGTTGTAAGACATCAGTCCACTTTTCATTCACACAGTTATTTTTGGGAAACCATTCAACTTAAATGTTGCTATAAACAAACACAAATGATGACAATAATAATAATAAATTATTAATATTATTATTATTATTGACTTTTAATTGTAATTTGAAATACAACAGTAATATATTTCAATCGTGCACTTTTTAAACCCTCACGCTTTTATTTTGACATTCTGAACTCTTCAGGAAGTCCTGTATGTGTCTGTTTGTGGGCAAGTTCACAGTAGTTTAATTCGCTTCTTATTCAGATTCTGGTAAAATGCTCCTCCGGTGCCGTTCTAAATGCATATTATAAGTGTACCGAACTATTGAGCATCTACATCTGAGATGTTGTTCATGAGTAGCGCTCAAATATTGCGCACCGCTGTGAAGGATAAAAATATCCGCGAGTGCATCAGCAGCCTGTGTGTGAGTTTGTGTCAACAGAGCAGCTGCATTCACTAACACGCTGGCGCTGCGCATACTATATATTTACTTATTAAACACAGTCTTTTGTGATTCACAGAGCTATCACACATCTTCAAGTGGCTTTGAATAAAATGCACGAGTCATATGAACTGCTTTAATGCTGTTTTTATGGTTCTTTTATGTCATTTTTGGAGCTTGACAGTAACGAACATGACTAACACACAGTATCGGATTTGGATCGGGCTCGTCGGACCGATACCCGATCCGTCTAAAAGCTTCAGTATCGGAGCCGATACCGATCCAGTTATCGGATCGGTGCATCCCTAATTATAATGTCCGTTTCGCTTACATATGAAAGACATTTGACAAATCTCAATACCTATTTGATACCACAACAAAATTCTAGTTCTGTAGTAATTATTCAAGACAAGCAAACTGTCAGTAATAAAGAAACAAAGTATAAACAACAGAACAAATAAGAACATTAGAACAAAGATACAAATAAAAAAACAGTGCTTGAAGTTTTTAACAGCAGTATCAAGTATTCAAGTAAGTGTTTAGAAATCGAAAAGGGAAAGCTTTTTAAAGCTACTAAAGTTATCCAGTCAAGAGTGAGAGCACACATGCACATGTCTGACAAACCGCATATGTGAACCGAAATGAGGAAATAAAAAGTAGTATTTAAGATTTTCATTATTTGTAGTTTTTCTTATTTTTGGCATGTTAAAGAGATCAACCAGTGGTTGTCTTGCATGATAGACGTAGTTAGCACCCCTGGAATGGAGAAGATCTTTCTTGTGATTTTAAGGATCAATACCAGGATCGTTCATATAAAGATTGCTATGAATCAGAAAATCGATTGTTTTGCACAGCTCCAATTAAAGTAGTACCATAAATGTTCAAAGTAGTACTCCTTATGACTCATGCATTACATTCCTGTAAATATTCTGAAGTCATATGATATTGTCATACGCTTTTGTGTGCTGAACAAACCCAATTTAAGTAATAATTCACTGAATATGTAGCTTTCAATGTGATATTCAAAATGATTGTTTGAAGAGTCAGCTGCAGGTAAAATGCCATTAGTTAATGCTTGTCTCATAATCAAACAACTAAAATGTTGTTCTGTTCCTCACACAAAGCTATACAGCCTAATAATGTCAGAAGAAAGTCATGTGGGTTTGAAACGCCATGAGGGTAAATTTTAACATTTGGCTGAACTGTTCTCATTGATATCACAGAGTAAATGTGTTGCTGCGTTGATTGGTCTGAAGTGTCGAGTCATGTGTCATCAGTGTCAGCCGTCAGATAGAGCTCTATCTCTGCCCAACCGTTCCCGGAGTCTGCAGATATCATGTGTGCAGACACATGCTTCCATTAAACATGGCACGCAATACGCGTTTCTCTGCCTATATCAGGCCCAGTGAAAATAACGTTATAACAAAGTGCTCCTCATGAAGAAATAAATTGCATACACCACATGATTTCACTAAAAATGACCTGTATCTGCTTGATTTTATGCATTGCACTGCTGCCACACAATTTACTGATTAGATAATTGCATGAATAAATAGATGTACAGGTGTACCTAATAAAGTGGTCACTGAGTGTATACCATTTTAGTTATATTAGGGCTGCAACGGTACACGGTGGGTTCGGTACGTACCTCAGTTTTGGGGTCACGGTACGGTTTCGGTACAGCAGTAGGAACTTGTAGGAACTTTATAACGGGGCTCAAGCACGTTAAGCAGATGCTTAAATCCTGTGTTCTCGATGACTGAGTATGGTCGCATATCTGCAGCAATAAATACTCCTATGGCATTCGTTATCGCTTTAGTTCTTTCTGAGCTTTCAGCGAGAGGCGTCATTGCAAGGCTAACTTGCACAGGCTGTTTAAGCTTTACTTCCGTAAATGCAACAGACACGTGGATTATGTTGCCGCAAATGAGTCGTCACATACCCGACTTCAGTGAAACAGAGCTGACACACAGCCTTCGTCCTGTTCACTACTCTTTGCCCAGTATTACTATAGTTTACTGTGAAACCATAATGCTCCCAAACAACAGATTTTAGAGTCGGCGGTGGGTCTTCAATCTCTGTCCTATTTAAGTCTGACATATTTATATACAGTTGTGCTCAAACGTTTGCATACCTTGGCAGAATTTGTGAAATTTTGGCATTGATTTTGAAAATATGACTAATCGTGCAATTTTCGTGCGTCTTTTATTTAAGGATAGTGATCATATGAAGCCATTTATTATCACATAGTTGTTTGGCTCCTTTTTAAATCATAATGATAACAGAAATCACCCAAATGGCCCTGATCAAAAGTTTACACACCCTTGAATGTTTGGCCTTGTTACAGACACACAAGGTGACACACACAGGTTTAAATGGCAATTAAAGGTTAATTTCCCACACCTGTGGCTTTTTAAATTGCAATTAGTGTCTGTGTATAAATAGTCAATGAGTTTGTTAGCTCTCACGTGGATGCACTGAGCAGGCTAGATACTGAACCATGGGGAGCAGAAAAGAACTGTCAAAAGACCTGCGTAACAAGGTAATGGAACTTTATAAAGATGGAAAAGGATATAAAAAGATATCCAAAGCCTTGAAAATGCCAGTCAGTACTGTTCAATCACTTATTAAGAAGTGGAAAATTCGGGGATCTCTTGATACCAAGCCAAGGTCAGGGAGACCAAGAAAGATTTCCGCCACAACTGCCAGAAGAATTGTTCAGGATACAAAGAAAAACCCACAGGTAACCTCAGGAGAAATACAGGCTGCTCTGGAAAAAGACGGTGTGGATGTTTCAAGGAGCACAATACGACGATACTTGAACAAAAATGAGCTGCATGGTCGAGTTGCCAGAAAGAAGCCTTTACAGCGCCAATGCCACAAAAAAGCCCGGTTACAATATGCCCGACAACACCTTGACACGCCTCACAGCTTCTGGCACACTGTAATTTGGAGTGACGAGACCAAAATAGAGCTTTATGGTCACAACCATAAGCGCTATGTTTGGAGAGGGGTCAACAAGGCCTATAGTGAAAAGAATACCATCCCCACTGTGAAGCATGGTGGTGGCTCACTGATGTTTTGGGGGTGTGTGAGATCTAAAGGCACGGGGAATCTTGTGAAAATTGATGGCAAGATGAATGCAGCATGTTATCAGAAAATACTGGCAGACAATTTGCATTCTTCTGCACGAAAGCTGCGCATGGGACGCTCTTGGACTTTCCAGCATGACAATGACCCTAAGCACAAGGTCAAGTTGACCCTTCAGTGGTTACAGCAGAAAAAGGTGAAGGTTCTGGAGTGGCCATCACAGTCTCCTGACCTTAATATCATCGAGCCACTCTGGGAAGATCTCAAACGTGCAGTTCATGCAAGACGACCAAAGACTTTGCATGACCTGGAGGCATTTTGCCAAGACGAATGGGCAGCTATACCACCTGCAAGAATTTGGGGCCTCATAGACAACTATTACAAAAGACTGCACGCTGTCATTGAGGCTAAAGGGGGCAATACACAGTATTAAGAACTAAGGGTATGCAGACTTTTGAACAGGGGTCATTTCATTTTTTTCTTTGTTGCCATGTTTTGTTTTATGATTGTGCCATTCTGTTATAACTTACAGTTGAATATGAATCCCATAAGAAATAAAAGAAATGTGTTTTGCCTGCTCACTCATGTTTTCTTTAAAAATGGCACATATATTACCAATTCTCCAAGGGTATGCAAACATTTGAGCACAACTGTATATATATTTTTTTATTTTCATCACAGTTGGGAAAAATAGCGAGCTAGCTAGCATAAAGTTCACATGCATTTATCTGATCCGCAGTTTCTAGTGTACTGTGCGGCGCTCAGTTCTGTAAAGTTTTGGTTTTTGGTTTTTTCCTCAAAGACTAAAATATTTTTTTCTTAAACTTTCAATTTCTATTGCTGGATGCCTTCTTACGAACTTCTTGGGCATGTCAATCCTGCACTAAGTGAACTCAAGTAGACAGCAGTCATCATTTGACTAATCAGGACTGTGTTTCCCAAAAGCATCTTAAGCCTGAGTAGACTGCAGAAACCATTGGTGCCAATGTGCCAAGCTTGCAATGCTTTTGGGAAATGCAGACCTGGACAATTAACATCGAAAATGACCAAAGCAAATAGACTATTACTTCTGATTACAAGTAATGCAATGTTTACAATATGCTGTTTCCTGTTTCTTCTTTTGTTCCTTCTTGGACTTTTAATTTATAGCACAGTGTACATGAGACAGGAAAGAGTGAGAGAGATCGGGACATGACACTGGCCAGATTCAAACCTGCATCCCCTGTGAACACAACAGCTCTATTTGTCCTGAGCGTGTGCGCTGTACACTTTGCTATGAGGCTGGTGTTTAGTCTGTTTTTCTGTGCTTTTATTGTGCTCTGTTCAGGGCAGGAGGGTTTTTGCAGTTGTCAAGCTCAAGAATTCAGAGTTGAGTTTTCATCATGACTACAGATATCAGATGTGTGCTATTATGTTTCTAAGGCAATGGAAAATCAAACGTCCCGTATCAGAGACTTGAGGGTGCAGGACTTGGGGCTGCACAATTAATCGAAAAAATAATCAAGATTACAGTTGCAGCTGCTGAAGTTAGATAATAGTGATAATTACATAATTCATTTTAAGTGTACTAGACTAGTCATGTCAACATTTTCTATTCACAGTGTTATTTTTTTACATTATTGAGCATTGTAACCAATCAAAGACATGCACATTATTAGGCATAAATGCAATGATGTCTCAAAGTGTTTCGATTAGTCTAGAAAAAACATGGTGAAATGTGAGAATGAGGCTGTGTTCCACTTCACTTTTAAATCCACTCGCTAACTCCCCTTAAGCACTTCCCCTCAGGGGAATCCCCACCGGCATTTTGGAAGCCCGTTCCACTTCGTTAAGTGAGCGAGGGAAGTTTCTGTTGACAGTCGCTCAACGCCTCAATTTTGACAGAGGAAGCGAGCCTACTCAGATGTACGCTTCAGGCAGCTCCATATACCACAATGCAACTCGATTGTGACATGACAGCAGATTGCGCTTCATCAACCCCACCCCCTCTTAACTCTAATATATGATGAAAGTGAAGTTAGGTCAATTAAGCAGTTTAGAAAAGTTATATTGAGATTAAACAGCATAATGCTTAAACAGTTTATCACACAGATAAAGCCTATGTGTTCATTATGTTAACATTTTAATTTTTGTAAAGATTGATTAATCCTTTCTAACAATTAATTCTAATAAAACAAATAGTAAGATTTATACATAAGCCTCTGAAATTGAGTGGTGGTGACGTAGTGGGCTAAAGCACATAACTGGTAATCAGAAGGTTGCTGGTTCGATCCCCACAGCCACCACCATTGTGTCCTTGAGCAAGGCACTTAACTCCAGGGGGATTGTCCCTGTAATAAGTGCACTGTAAGTCGCTTTGGATAAAAGTGTCTGCCAAATGCATAAATGTAAATTACAACTAAACTTTACCTGAATCTGTGGTTGCATCAATCGCCGAAAACCTTGTTTTCTCAGGTGCAAAAATCACGAAATGATTCCACAAAATGACAACAGCACTCAATGTGCTCCAAGTTATCAAAGGGTGTTCCAGTTACACCCACTGCACGGGTTTCACCAGTAGTGGGCACACGTGCAACATAAGCAGCGATGTACATCCGAGTCTGTGAGATGGAGGGAAGTTAGTGAGGGAAAGGCATAAAAATTGGAAGTGGAATGCACTGAGTTGAGAGAACTACTATTTTTCAGTCTTTTTTTTTCTCCCCTTTTCTCACCAATTTGGAATGCCCAATTCCCAATGCGCTCTTAAGTTCTCGTGGTGGCGTAGTGACTTGCCTCAATCCGGGTGGTGGAGGACAAGTCTCAGTTGCCTCCGCTTCTGAGACCGTCAATCCGCGCATCTTATCACGTGACTCATTGTGCATGACACCGCGGAGACTCACAGCATGTGGAGGCTCATGCTACTCTCCGCAATCCACACACAACTCGCCACACGCCCCATTGAGAGCGAGAACCACATTATAGTGACCACGAGGAGATTACCCCATGTGACTCTACCCTCCCTAGCGACCATGCCAATTTGGTTGCTTAGGAGACCTGACTGGAGTCACTCAGCACACCCTGGATTCAAACTCGCCACTCCAGATAGTCAGCGTCTTTACTCGCTGAGATACCCAGACCCCCACTGCATTACAGTCTTAACACTGTAACGCCGTATGTATCAAATATGATACACATCGTTTGACAGCTCCTGTCTCACTCTCTGTTCAAGCTGAAATGCAAAAAAAAAAAAAAAGTATGGTGTGTATGTAAGGTTCAAATGTTTATGGCACCATCTAGTGGTTATTTGTGAAAAAAGTGGTTTTAATGTTTATATTGGTCTATTAAAATGGCGGCGGACTTCTGCAAAAAATTACTCTTATGTTGTGATCATTGACAATTTATTTTAATAAAATAAAAGTGACAGTAATGATTTTGTTACTGATATTTTAAAACGAGTGTTTGAATGTAAGCAACTTATGCTTGGTTAACATTTTGTATATTATTTTATTGAATTGAAATTACATGCATCAAATATGATACAACAGGCTTTTGAGGTGTATCTCTCAATCACCATTACATTACATTCATGCCCACTATAAAATAATCACAGAGCTTTGAAAAGTCTGACATACACTTTTTATATTTAAAGTGTGAACAAATATGCAGCCTGCTCTGTCATTATAAGATCTCATCATTTTACTTTACAAGCTATGATGATGTCATATTATCATATGACACGTTCCTGAGACCCAGCAAATTTCTTTTTTAGAATTTCCCTTTTTTAAACGTCAATATAGTGTTTGGTGCATACAATACATATGATGATTTTTGTTGAAAAAAAGTTTATTCATATTGTATTTGAACTGTGATACATTTCAATCCATATTTATAGACCAAGGAGAGGAAGCTGTCATGGCCAAACCTTTGGTATCTCTGAAAAGCCCAGGGAGTCCTCTGATAATACCCCAAGATTTACCACTGTAGCATGTATGGGCTAAGAAAAACGTACATAAATGTCCTACACAAAAATGAATTGCTGGGCCTCAGGAGGATAATGACCCTTAAAGCCGAATGTATCAAAAATGATACATCAATAAACGTGCATTAAAAAAATATATTTATTTAGGATTTCTTTTTATATTTTGTCAATGGTACTAAAAACAGTTTAATGTAAAAATAAAAATAATAATTTTCTGACAGTTCTTTCATATGTCAGGCTTTACAGGGTTAATGGCTGTTGAAGGTATTGTCAAATTAGCGAAAAAATGGAATAAAGAAGGGCAGGGAATGTGTGGACATTTGTAAATGAAGCGAGCCCCAGTTTCGCGGAAACTATGGCTCAGTTCTAAAGGGGGAGTTTAGCGTAGTCTGATGCATGTTTTATGTTTCACATGAACACAGTTTTGGATGTGTAGCTGAAAAAAAAAAGAATATGGCATGCAGTTGCCCTAAAAAAAAAAAAAGAAAAAAAAAAAAACACTTTTCTGTAAATTTTGTTAATCGAAATTAATAATAACAATGACAATATCAAGGAAAATAATCGTCAATTATGATTTTTGTTATAATTCTGCAGCCCTAGCAGGACTGTGTTCACTCGGGCCAGTAAACAACCACCTAGAACACCCTAGCAATGTAGCGGTGACTTTTGTACAGGCAAACACCTCTTATGTTAATATGATTAAATCTAATTATTTCCGATGAAAACTGTATATGAGAGTTTAGTTTAAAACAGAGCTTAACCCGTTTGTGTGTAGTCTACATCACTGTGTGCTCTTTGTAGTGTTGTCATCACTGTGTAAAGTGAACAAAGATGTGCTTCACTGCTCCGTCTTCAGAGGAGGGTTCACGTCCTGTCTGGGTTGGTGGTCCAATTATCAGCAATGTAGAAATTCTCTTCAATGGCTCTGGAATGTCCAAGGGTTCTCCATGACTGGAGCGGGAATGTGATGGATTTGATGAAGGTCTTTAAAGACCTAAACTTGTGCATAAACTATCCCTCCTCCAGCTGCTGAGATGAACTCAAGATGGTGGGTTAAAGACGGGTCAGATCTCCTCAACACACTGAGCCTGATTACTGAACACACAACATCACATATGTTCACATGCAAGCTCTCAGGTATAACAGAGACTTCACGGTGGGCATTTTGGACCTGGCCAAGTAAACAAGCACCTATCAATGCCCAGTATCTGTCTAGCAACCACTCAACAGCCTAACAGAGTCCTAGAAACCACATAGCAACGCCCAGGTGACCACCCACTACACCCTTGGATTGTGGAGGCAAACACTGCACAAGCAAGAGCACTCAGATTTACATCTGAAAATGTAGAAATGTAGTTTTGTGTGAAACTGGAATCAAATCTTTGAACATTGACTGAAGTTCCTGAGGGTCGTAGAAGACTTTGAGATATTGAGACTGATAATGTTGGATTATTGTAAAGCTCAAGACTCGCATCTGTCTCTGATCTGCTCTTTGAGAGTCTGAGTTACTCGAGGAAAGGGTGAGCTGTGTGTTTTGATAACCGTGAGGTCACTGTTATTTTCAGCTTGTCCTGCAGGAAGAGATCACATGACCTGACCTCTGGACAAAAGTCTACTGTAGAGAGACATTTAGAGTTGATGTCTGCTGTGGACTCACGTAATCTTTAAAAAAATATTCTAATGTGCGTTGAAAGCGGTTGTGTTATTCAAAGTAGTATAAGCATATACAGTATGACGTATAGAAAGCCAGCTTTCGGTTAGAGTGAGGACTTCTGAGAACACTTTTGACTGATGATTTAAAAGAATCACTGAATTGGATTGTTTAACTAGTTCATTGACAACGCTACAAGAATTTGAAAACTGTCATATATATATATATATATATGTGTGTGTGTGTGTGTGTGTGTTAAAAAATAACTCTCAACTAACCGATCTTGACCGATGCTGACAACACTTAGGAAAACTGCCTTCAAGTCAGAAATCATGTTCTAGAGCGATTACACAGGAAAACTCACTTATGATGGATTAATGTGCTTTAATGAAGTCTTCTCAATCAGTGTCAATGATTTCAGTTACACATGTTTGTGAGTGTTTTTATATGAGCTGATGTACAGTACAAAATAAACTTGACTGTGAAAAGCACAAACCCTCTTCATCCTATCGTCTCTCTTGTTGTGTCAAGGGTCCAGACGTCTCATATGAGTCGGGTCGGGTCAGTACTGAACATGAGCTTCACTAGAACTCTCCTGCACTGGAATGGACTGTGGCAAACATGTGTGTTGCCATGGTGATTATTCACACTAAAACACTGGACAAGAAGCCCGTCGATGATGTAACATCCCAAGAGTCTCTGCAGCTGGTAAGACAGCACCATGTTTCAAAGTTAACATCAATATTAACTTTTTACTTTCTTAGGACACTTTCCTGGTCTAAGTGTGAAGGATTCATCAGAAAAAGCATGGGACCCACTTTATATTAGGTGTCTTAAACTACATTGTACTTATTACGTGCTGTACGTATTGTTGCATTGAACTTGCATTCAAACGTCACATTCATGTTGACTTTAAGTTGTTGAAATATTAAGCAAAATGGATATTTTTTCTACTCACTATTCTCTGTTCCACACAAATTATTTGTTTGACAGGCTTGAACTCATCAGACTGATTAAATCTGTCAGACAGAATCCACACGCCTCATTCAGGAGCAGCGTGCACATATGCAATCTAGCTAGCATTTGTTTGTGGTTGACATGATGTGCACTAATCAGAGTGCACATGGAGAGGCGGGCGGGTGTTTGGGTTTCCTGTCACGGGTGTCTGTTGTTCAGGGGGTCTTGGTTCTGGATGCTCTTCTGATCTGTCTGTGTTTTTGCAGCACGAGCCGCCAACCATGAGCCAGGGGACGGCCCTCTTCTCCTGCGGAATCATGGGTAAGTGTCAGTAGATCTGCTTTGTTCTTATAATGCTTAAACATTTTACTGAAGTCAGTAGATTTGACATGCACATTTTAATAAAGCAGAATGTAAAGATGTAATTGATACTCATTCATATTATTAGACTGTTGTTGTCTTTTTGGATGAAAGGTCATGCCGGGCAGTTCACAAACTGAACAAAAATTATAGATCTGCTTTTTTCTTATTATTATTATTATTATGTTATTAAGTCTCTTGGAAGATTTCGGTCGTAAACACCTCAAAATGATTCGATGACTCACTCATTGCACAGTAGACGCTCATTTGTCACCACCTAGTGGCATCTTCATAATTGGTCACTAAACTAATCAATTAATTAAACAGCAAGTCTTAATTCTGTACAATTGTGCAGATAATTTGCTATTCTTGAATCATTAAAATAAAAACCTAACCCTAACCCGGAAAACATGTTCGTGGATCGTGGTATTAAATAAGAAGACACTACAGGGGTTGGGTCAAGTGCTCACGAAAGAGCTGTGTCTTTTAATGCTTTTTGAAGGATGATAGAGAACCAGCTGCTCGGGTGGAGTTTGGCAGGTCATTCCACCAGAGAGGAACAGCTGAAGTGAAAGTCCTGGACATTTTTTTGCTTCTTTGAGATGGCACTACAAGGTGACATTCACCCACCGAATGCAAACTTCTGGAGGTGACATAGACCTGAAGTAGTGAGTGTAGATAGGGGGTACAGAGCCAGTGGTTGTTCTGTTAGCAAGCATCAGTGCCTTGAACTTAATGCGAGCAACCATTGGCAGCCAGTGCAGTTTGATGAATAGAGACGTGACGTGCGCTCTTTTGGGCTCGTTGAAGACCAGTCGTGCTGCTGCATTCTGGATCATTTGCAGAGGTTTGACTGTACATGCAGGAAGGCCTGCAAGAAGACAATTGCAGTAGTCCAATCTGGATAGCACAAGTGCCTGGACGAGGAGTTGTGTGGCATGCTCAGATAGGAAGGGCCGGATTTTCCTTATGTTGTACGGAGCAAATATTTATGATCGGGCAGTCCTTGCAATGTGGTCAGTGAAGTATAACTGGTTGTCAAACACAACCCCAAGATTTCTGGCTGTCCTGGATGGTGTGATCATTGACGGGTCTAGTTGAATGGTGAAATTGTGCTGAACTGCTGGGCTTGCTGGAATCACAAGAAGCTCTGTTTTAGCGAGGTTGAGTTGTCAATGATGTTCTTTCATCCAACTCTAGATGTCTACCAGGCAGGCTGAGATCTGTGCAGCTACTGTAGGATCGTCACGCTGGAATGAGAGGTAGAGTTGTGTGTCATCAGTGTAGCAATGGTAGGAAAAACCATGTGCCTGAATGACAGATCACAGAGATGACATGTATTTGGAGAAGTGGAGGGGCCCATGTACTGAACCTTGGGGTACCCTAGTAGCTAGTTGGTGAGACTTAGACACCACTCCCCTCTAAGACACACTGAAGGACCTACCTGTGAGTTAAGACTCAAACCAGCAGAGCACAGTTCCTGTGATGCCCTTTGCCGTGAGGGTTGACAGGAGAACCTGGTGGTTTACGGTGTCAAATGCAGCAGACAGATCCAGCAGAATGAGAACAGACAATTAGGATGAAGCTCTTGCCAGTCTCAGAGCTTCAGTAACAAACAGCAGGGCAGTTTCCGTAGAGTGTCCGCTTTTGAAGCCAGACTGGTTGCTGTCTGTCAGGTTGTTCTGGGAGAGAAAAGATGAGAATTGGTTGAACATGACTCGTTGAAGGAGCGACAGGTCTGTAGTTTTCTAAAAGTGTAGGATTTAATGTGGGTTTCTTAAGCAGTGGTGTTACCCGAGACTGCTTAAATGTAGTGGGGAAGGTACCAGTGAGAAGAGATGTGTTAATAATGTGTGCAAGTGCAGATAAGATTGAAGGAGAAATAGCTTGAAGGAGATGGGAAGGAACAGGGTCAAGGGGGCAGGCAGTGGGATGACTGGAGAGAAGTTTAGAGACTTCAGCCTCAGAGAGGCGTGAGAGAGGGATGTAGGAGGTTGTGTGCTGTTGGCGGGTGTTTTTGGTGCGGAGAACTAACTGTTGATGGTTATTTTGTTTGTGAAAAATGTGGCAAAGTCATCAACTGTTAAAGAGGATATGGGAGGGGGAGGGCAGAGAAGAAAGGTAAAAGTATTGAAGAGTGCGAGTGTCAGGGGAATTGTTAATCTTGTTCTGGTAGGAGGCTGTTTTAGCAGTGGAGATGATAGTGGAGGAGGAGGAGAGCAGGGACTGATACTCAGGTCAGCCGCATCTTTAGATTTGTTCCATTTCCTCTCCGTCGCTCTGAGTTCAGAGCGATGTTCACGTAGAACATCAGATAGCCAGGGACTGGAGGGTTTAGCACGTGCCGGCCTGGATGAGAGGGGACAGATGCTATCTAGACAAGATGAGGAGGTGAGGAGAATTGGCTAGAGGACAGAAGTGAGGATGAGACCATAGCAGTGGAATAAGTGGGTGAAAAATAGCGAAGGTTTCGCGAAAAAAGATTTGCGGAGGAGAGAGTGCTGGGCAGGGAGGTAAATTAATGAATAAATGATCAGAAGTGTGCAGTGGAGTTACTGTGTAGATGAGGTCCAGTTGGTTACCTGATTAATGAGTTGCTGCAGTTGCGAGACGTTGGAGATCAAACGAGGCAAGCAGTGTGTGGAAGTCTGCAGCCTGAGGTTTGTCCAGGTGGATGTTGAAATCGCCAAGCATGACAAGTGGGCTACCATGCTCAGGGAAGGATGATAGCAACACATCCAGCTCCTCTCAAGAAGTTTCCAAGTGGACCTGGAGGGCGATATATAACTATAAAATGGATTATAACAAGATGAGTAATAGTAATTGCATGTAGTTCTAAGGAGTTATTGTCACACACAGATGACGGGAGTAAATTTCCAGGCATTGGAGAGAGGCAAACCTGTTCCCCCACCCCTCCCAGTGTGACAGGGTGTGTGAGAGAAAGAGAAAGTGAGGGCAGAAGGTGTGACAGTATCATCAGGTCAGATCCAGGTCTCTTTCAGGGCCGGAATGTTGAGACCTGAATGGGTAGAATGGTAGGAATGAAGTCAACTTTGTTTACCGCTGACTGACTGTTCCAAAGACCAACAGAAAGAGAGAAAAGTTTAGCAGAGGAGTTGGCGATAGTGCTCAAGTTGTTAGGATTGCCCCGTCTTCTATGTCTGAAGTGTGAGTGTCGGGTGTGAGTGATTGGAAGCACATAGTGGTATAGGCCAGTAGAAAAAGCAGGAGAGAATTAAACAAAAGATAATAAGTGCAATACTTAAGTGCTTTGTCGGTGTCCTTGCTCGATGGACTAGCACAGGTAGACTCGCTGTTCTTTACACGTGTTGGTCTTCACACGAGGGCTGCCAAGTCAAATATATATAGGCTGATATCACTTCGTAAAGTGAAAATAAGCTGGACACACCTTACTATTTAGCACAACAAAGCTAGTTCACGTAACTAAGCAAAACTGAGGATCACACAAGATGACAAACGTGGGAACAAATGGAACTTCAGCACACCGTTAACAAATACTAGTTATGAATTATAAAAGAAGTGAACTACTGTTTAAGAACACTCTTATACAACGTGAATTTAACACACAACTCTAACCCTAGCAATGAATACTCTAAGACAAGTGAAAAACAATGCAATATACACACACACTTAAGTAGCGCGACTTCAACACAGTAAACAACACCGCGCACAGACAACTCTCGTCGAGCAATGAATAATACTCCAAAACAAAATATTGTCGATATCCGATTACATTGTCCTATTGCCTAGCCCTAGTGTGAATAATTAGTTGACTTCATCTTTGGCTTTGTGTTAGCATCGCTCTAGTGTTTGTGTCGAGGGCTGTTGTTCTCCAGAATAACTCCTGACAGAACACAGAGGTTGTGAAATAATGGTGCAGTTCACAGACCAAAAACAGATCAATAGTGTTTTGTGCTGGCGTTTGCCTGGCACCAGAGCGCCTGCAATGGCACATAACCTCTTGCCCACAGCTGTGTGTGCGGAGTAGACTGTCTTTTGTGTTGCTGGATGCCCACGGCGCAAGTGTTTTCGCTTGCAGAAAAATGTCCCTCCACACACAGACAGGCTGCTGCTGTTTTAACGCAGTAAACCTGCACTTCAAAGTGCCATCTGAAAATAACGCCAGACAGACCGGTGTTGAGCGTTGATTGTAAAGTATGAGAATATACATTTAGAGTATATATTGTGGAGTAAGAAAGCATTCAGTGTGTCATTTAGATTGTAGTGTATGAGGTATACAATGTGGAGTATATGATGAGTATTACTGTATACTGTAGAATGTGAGAATATTGAGGAAATACAGTACCTCATCTTTACACTCGTACAATGCTCGAGTTACACATTTTTTGACCAGGTGATGTAGTTAGACAGTAGTTGGTCAGTAGTGATTTGTGTTCAGAGTGAGTAACCATAACAAACTCTCAGCACACAGATGTTCAGCATCCTGGCAGCCTGCCATCAATCAGACGGCTCTATTTCTGACCTCTTTTGTTTCTCATGAGCTGCTGCGTTGTTTATAAACATCCACAGACTCTTCCTGTAAATTCTGCTCATCTGGTTCTCTGGGCTTTCTCTGTAATGTTTCTTTCCTTCTAGAATGAAGTGAAATGTGTGAGGAGATGAAGGAAGCTGCATCATGAAGGAAAGTTTCTGTTGGAAGTTTTCTATCTGATACATTTACATTTATTCATTTGACAGACGCTTTTATCCAAAGTGACTTATAAAAGAGTAATACATTATAAGCTAATCATCTTTAGGAGACAGTGGTATGAAAATTGCCATATTACAAGTTTCACTAGCATCAGAATAGTATTCAAGACAGATTAAAGTGCAACAAATATATATTTTTTATTTTATTTTTTTAGTGACTGGTTAAGTGCTCATGGAAAAGATGTGTTTTTAGATGTTTTTTGAAGACAAAGTGAGTCAGCTTCACAGATTGAGTTGGGAAGGTCATTCCACCAACGTAGTACGATGAAGCCGGGAAAGTGTTTTGGTGCCTATTTGTGTTGGTACAACAAGGCGACGTTCCTTAGCCGACCGCAGGCTTCTAGTGGGCGTGTAGCTCTGCAGAAATTATTTTAGGTATGCTGGAGCAAACCCAGTGACTGTTCTGTATGCCAGCATCAGAGCCTTGAATTTGATACGTGCATCAACCGGCAGCCAGTGAAGAGAGACAAGGAGTGGTGTAACATGTGCTCTCTTTAGTTCATTAAAGACCAGACGTGCTGCTGCATTCTGGATCATTTGCAGGGGTCTAATTGCACATGCAGGGAGGCCTGCAATGAGAGCGTTGCAGTAGTCCAGTCTAGATATGACAAGTGACTGGACAAGCAGTTGTGTGGCATGTTCAGAGAGGAAGGGTCTTATCTTCCTGATACTGTAGAGTGTAAATCTACATGATCTGGCGGTCTTGTGGTCTGTGAAACTGAGTTGGTTATTGATGGTTACCCCTAGATTTCTGACCGTTTTGGAAGGCGTTACTGTAGTTGAACCCAGCTGCTCGGTGATGTTGTGTTCAACAGCAGGGTTGGCTGGAAAGACGAGGAGTTCAGTCTTGGCTGGGTTAAGTTGCAGGTGGTGTTCCTTCATCCAGGCCGAGATGTCTGTCAGGCCGATGGAAGGTTACACATGTGCTGTGATTTACTGGAATCAGACCGGATTAGATAAACATTTTCTTAGCATGTTCATAGCAAGTAGGAAATAATATTCTGATTTGTAAGTACAAAAAAGTGTAAAATTGAATAGTCAGGAAATGCACTGTACAGAAGAGTGGATCCTAGGAGTCTAACAGTGCACTTAACTGTATTAACCAAAAAGAATACAAATATAATACCTGGGTTATTTCCAAATTAATTTCTATCTATGTGTTCTATGGACTGCTTTTATTTTTTCTGATGGTTATATGTGGTGTGTTTGGTGTTTGTTTCGTGTTGTAGATTCTGGCCGGTGGTCTGAGGTCAGCAGAGGCTGCGGCGTCCAGCAGCGACCCGTGGGCTCCAGTCTGGAGAGCCTGTGGGACAGCGTGCGTGAAACGTGTTCCGCTCGTGAGGCGGGCAGCGCGAGCACCATCAGCGGATTACTGCGAGATCTCAGCCTGAGTGAAGCACCCTCTCCTGGCAGCACAGCCCCGCCCAGCAAACGACAGTGTCGCTCACTGTCCTGCTCTGATGAGCTCAGCGGCTGCCGGTCGTCGTGGCGACCGCAAGGCTCCCGTGTGTGGACAAGCATGGAGAAGCGCCGGTGTCACAGCGGGGGAAGTGTTCAACGGGGAGTGGTGTCTGCCTTCAGCCCATCGGGGTTTCCCGCGATACAGCGCAGCTCCAGCTTCAGTCTGCCGACTCACACGAGCCTGCTGCAGCCGTTCGGCCACGCCTTCTCTTTTCCCGCCTCCTCCGGACCGCCACAGACGCCCTACTGCTCGCATGAACAGATCTGCCTGCCCGAGCCCAGCGCGCCATCAGAGGCCAGCTCACCCGACTCCACCCCAGAGCTGGAGCGCCGTGAGTGTGGACTCCCCCGCAGCCGATCGCAACCCTGCGTCCACAACGACAAAAAGATCGGCGTGAAGCGCAGGAGACCAGCAGAGATTCACAAACAGAGGCCTTCACTCGACC
Source organism: Myxocyprinus asiaticus (assembly GCF_019703515.2). Taxonomy (NCBI): domain Eukaryota; kingdom Metazoa; phylum Chordata; class Actinopteri; order Cypriniformes; family Catostomidae; genus Myxocyprinus; species Myxocyprinus asiaticus. The sequence continues at coordinate 377,735 of NC_059379.1, read as the reverse complement.
TGCTCAAGATGACACAGGTGACTACACATGTTCCCAGTAGACTTTTTCTCACTTTCCTTATCATTTATATTCATTTGTTTGCGCTTTCTCATCATGCAGTAACTGATGTTTGTAGTCATAAAATTAAAAACCTTTCCCTCGAGATCCCAACACAAGTTCTCAAAAGAACCACATTTTCTACTAGGGCTGTGTTCAGAGTATCAGTACCACAATACATCGTCCGTATCGATAACGTTGCTTCCATATGAATTAAGCAGCACTATGACAGTTTGAGGGTAGCATAGCAGGTCTGTTACATGATGCATATTGGCTGTTTTAATCACTCGAGCAGTAATAAACCGCCACATGTAAAATGGGTAACAGACTTTTGCTACCGCTGACGCTGACTTTTGCTATCTTTTTTTAATTTAGTTTTAGTATAGTTTTAGTTTTTATCCGTTATACTGTAACACCCCAACATATTATGTGTAACACTTTGAAATAAGGTTGTATTTGTTAACATTAGTTAACATGAGGGGGTCTGGGTATCTCAGTGAGTATTGACGCTGACTACCACTCCTGGAGTTTACAAGTTTGAATCCAGGGTGTGCTGAGTGACTCCAGTCAGGTCTCCTAAGCAACCAAATTGGCCCGGTTGCTAGGGAGGGTAGAGTCACATGGGGTAACCTCCTCATGGTCGCTATAATGTGGTTCTCACTCTCAGTGGGGCGCATGGTGAGTTGTGCATGGATGCTGTGGAGAATAGCGTGAAGCCTCCACACGCACTAGGTCTCCGCGGTAATGAGCTCAACAAGCCACGTGATAAGATGCGCGGATTGACGGTCTCAGACGCGGAGGCAACTGAGATTCGTCCTCCGCCACCCTGATTGAGTGGAGTCACTACACCACCACGAGGACTTGGAGCGCATTGGGAATTGGGCATTCCAAATTGGGGAGGAAAAAGGGGAGAAAATCAAAAAAATGATTAGTTAACATGAACAAAAATTAACAACACTTACAGCACTTATTAATCTTAGTTAATGTTAATTCCAATTTTAAATGGAAAACAAGACAAAAACACGTGATAACAATAGGATCATTTGCAGTGAATTTTGTACTGAATTAAACTTAAGTATTTTTTCCTTTAATTCAGTGAATGTCATTTAGAGGTATTTTTAATAGATAACTTTAATTGTTAGTAAGCACGTTTAATACAACCTTTTAAGTCAGGGCACAAGCTGAATAATCAGTAAAGAGCTAATGATTAATCATTGCAATAATCGCAGAGTAGTCGAATAATCGTTCTAATAATCGTTAGATTAATCGATTATCAAAATAATCGTTAGTTGTTATACGTATTGTATCGTGATGTCCTAGTTAATACCAGATGTAAATGCCGATGTGTTGCATGTCATCTCACTAGATGTGATCAGATCAGCTGACACATTTTAATACAAGCTGTAAACAGGGCCTTAGATCAGCTGCTGTCCAAACTCTTTCAAGCTGCCTCCTTACTCCCCATCTCTTCTCAAGATCTGGTACAGAATATTACACCATGTCCTAACCAGACGCAACGCCGCGACACGTGATAAAAGGTATCGTTTCCACGTTTTTGTCCTAACCACTTGCGACACATGACGAGTGACTGGGCTTTCTATTTTTGGAATGGTTTCTATTTCTGCAACGTCATGCCAGACAGCGGTCAACATATGGGTCTAAAATTATTCTTATTGCAGTATATTAATGCTGGCATCTCACTAGCTGGTTCAGAACAACTTGATTTTGGCCGAGGGTGTCACACACATACCGAATGTTGTCCTTGAGGTCTCGCTCTCTTCAGTCAGAGCTCTGTCACACACACACACACACCGGTTCAGAATGGAGGGGAGACATACCGGCTCATTCTGACTTTCTCTCCACTTCCCTGTCACGTGGAGATCGGCGAAATGACAACAGGAGTACCGCATGAACATAAACAATCGTAACAGACTGAATAAGTATTTTATTCATAAAGTGACTTTGCCCTGTGTATGTGTGTGATTGTGTATTTATCCCCTTTAGACTTGCTGTAGATAGTGTATGCCCATACAGAGCATAAGTGAGAAAATGAGTTGTGTTCAATAAACACTGTTCCGATTGCTCTGTTTTCTACATTTTATCATCAATTATCCTCATTTTAGCATATTGATATCACAATTTCGCATTGCACTTGGTGTGGACGGACAGATTGCTTGTCGCGTCTGGTTAGGACGAGGTGCAAGTCTGAGAGAGATGGATCTGTTTGATTAATCTCTAGAGAAATGAACATCATCGTGTGAATAGTGGATAGTTCTCTGTGCGCTCTACATGTTCTCTGAGGTCGTCTCTTATCTGTCAGTGTTAAACTGCATATCCCATAGTTACTGCAGTCACTGATTATCATCATTAGCTCAGTGTACACACACACACACACACACACACACACACACACACACACAGATAGACTGACAGTGAGATCTCTGATTCCAGGAACCGACCAGCTCAAGAACTGAAACATGACATGGCCATCAGTGTGTGTGTGTGTTTATTATTTGCTGTAGCCACACACACACACAATGTTGATCATTGTGTCAGTGGAAAAACGGCTCCATTTACAAACCAAATATCCTGTAGCTGTGGTAACGAGGCCTGACTGCTAATGTACTGCATAAGCGCGCCTCTTATTCTGTCCTCTGGTCAGTTTTAATGTTGATGCATCAGACAGATTAGGCCTGATCACTATGATTTGATATAACCGCCTTAATTGTGCACTTTAAATTCCAATCACATTTTACTATCCAAAGAAGGCAATTTTAAAGGAATGAATGGTATAAATACCACAAACTTCACGTTTTGTGGGCATGTGGGCATACAGTTCGACAGTCTCACTGTGCCGCACTGCAGAACGCACTGAGTTCTTGAAGAGCGGGTGAAGATGAACCGCTTCTGAAGCACGTGCTGTCTGGGGGGGTTCGCCAAAATATGAGTGAGGATTCTGATAGTGAACGCAAAGCGTTCCGGTTTCACTTTGACGTTCATCTAATGGCAAATGTTCTTGGTCATTGTGAGTTTATACAGCATTAATGATACGCAGTGACATGGAGGAGACGCACTATTACTCTATTTCTGTGGAGATGATAGAATGAAGAAGCACAGAATCTCAAAGGTCTTCCTTCATGCCAAAATTAGGGCTTTTAATCAGAGAACCTTAAAATAACATGTGAAAGTGAAGAATTTAGGACAGAGATATTAACTCCTAAACTGATAGATCAGATTCCTCTGATATTCGTGTGTAGCTCCAGTTTCACGTAGAATGAACATTGTCGTTCAGTCCACGATACCTAGTTTTGAGACCGCGAACACAGTCCGTAACCATAGTAACAGCTGCACTAACCAGCTAGACACAAGAATGAAATTTTCACATTTAGGCTTTCTCAAAAAACTATTTTAAGTTATATATTTATATAAAATATAACTAATTTTCTTGCTGTATATTCTACATTCATACGGTTAAATTAACTGTGGCGTTGTGGTTAGTAGTAAAACATTTAATTTTGTTTAATCCTGACATTCCTACTTGAAATGTGTTTTTAAACAGCCAATCGGCTTTATCTTTGAACTATTATTTGCTACTTGTTATAGCTAGTCAAAGGCAGGTGAAATCAGGGGCCGGGACATTCGAGACATCCATTTATTAGGCAAAAATGTGTATACAGCCCTGAGTGCAAGATGATGTCATCAGTATTTTTGGTCCATTTACCCAGAAGAGTGTCTGTACATTTTGAATGTGTATACATGTTAAAGGTTAATTTTATGAGTGCACTAGCATATAAATGACCTCGTGTGTGTGTGTGTGTGTGTGTGTGTGTGTGTGTGTGTGTGTGTGTGTGTGTGTGTGTGTGTGTGTGTGTGTGTGTGTGTGTGTGTTTCCTCTCAGAAGCTGCAGGATTTTCACAGTCTGAGCTGTCCAGGATTCACCACGAGCGATCGAGTGCCGTTTTCCAGTCCGTCACTGCAGCACGAGAGTGATGACACAAGCGAACATCTTCAGCTCTGCACCAAAGATGACACCATCATCAACCAATCAGACGCCAGCTGGACAGGAGGACTGAGCAGTGGCAAAGAGTGTGAGCATCTGTGGGCGGGGCTGTGCAGCGTCAGGGGGCGGGACGTTTTCCAGCTGGGCGGAGAACTGGACATCGAACAGATCGAGAGAAACTGAGACATCGCTCAAAAACCGTTGGATTATTATGGGATGGACGCTTGAGTAAGTGGATGGGGGTGGGGTTGCACATGTTTATCGACTCAGGGTGAAACACACAGAGGTTCTGACGAGTTACCAGGACATCATCTGAACTGAAGTCTGAAGAGCTCCGTGTGGTGGAGGAGAACACACACACATTTAGATGAGTAGAAATGATTAGAGCGTTTCACATATGAGAGCTACTGGATGCAGCCAGAGACACACTCTCACACACACACCCTTACACACACACTCTCAATCAATCACACACACACACACACACACACACACACACACTCTCAATCACTCACACACACACACCCCCTTACACACACACTCTCAATCACACACACACACACACACACACACACTCACACACTCTATCACTCACACACACACACCCTTACACACACACTCTCAATCACACACACACACACACACTCACACACTCTATCACTCACACACACACACCCTTACACACACACTCTCAATCAATCACACACACACACACACACACACACACTCTCAATCACACACACACACACACACCTCACACACTCTATCACTCTCACACACACACCCTTACACACACACTCTCAATCAATCACACACACACACACACTCTCAATCAATCACACACACACACACACACACTCTCAATCAATCACACACACACACACACTCTCAATCTCACACACACACACTCTCAATCACTCACACACACACACACACACACACACTCTCAATCAATCACACACACAAACACACTCTCAATCTCACACACACTCTCAATCACTCACACACACACACACACACACACTCTCACTCACACACACACACACACTCTCAATCAATCACACACACACACACACACTCTCAATCACTCACTCACACAGACACACACACACACACACTCTCAATCACACACACTCTCAATCACACACACTCTCAATCACACACACACACACACTCTCAATCACTCACACACCCACACAAACACACACACACACACTCTCAATCACTCACACACAAACACACACACACACACACTCTCAATCACTCACACACACACACAAACACACACACACACACACACACACACACACACACACACACACACTCTCAATCACTCACACACACACAACACACACACACACACACACACACACACTCTCAATCACTCACACACACACACAAACACACACACACTCTCAATCACTCACACAAACACACACACACACACTCTCAATCACTCACACAAACACACACACACACACTCTCAATCACTCACACACACACACAAACACACACACACACACACTCTCAATCACTCACACACACACACACACACACACACACACACACACTCTCAATCACTCACACACACACACACACACACACACTCTCAATCACTCACACACAAACACACACACACACACACTCTCAATCACTCACACACAAACACACACACACACACACACTCTCTCAATCACTCACACACACACAGACACACACACACACTCTCAATCACACACACACTCTCAATCACTCACACACACACACACTCTCAATAACACACACACACACACACTCACACACACGTTAAAGGGCTTCAGATGTGTAACAATAGTAAATCAGGTAATTACGTTTCTCACTGGTGAAAAAAGCTATTAGAACTATTTTTGTCTTTTTACATTTGAGTAACTACAGAAGTAAATGTACTTATTTCTATATGAATAAACAGCATTTTAATGTGTTTGTAAGAAAGCTGCCGTGATTGGCTCATTCATAATCATTGAAGTTGACGTTTTTCAGTGAAAACTGTCAGGAAATGTGACTCATTTCACACAAAATGAAAAGACAAAATATGAAATTGCATTTATCATAAAATAAAGCAGGAAATACTGATTCACTGAAGCTGTTACCATGGAGACGTGTCTGTCTGCAGCACAGGTGTGTGAACTCCAGTCTGATTTTTCCTCATTTCCTGTCCAACAGGAAGTGTGTGATGGTCAGATGATTGAAGGTAATTAAGACTTTAAACACTCGTGAAACATCTCACATTTTCACAAAGAAGTTCAATTTTTAGTACCGGTCAAACGTTTGGACACACTTGACTGAATGAATGTTTCTTATGATCTTTTGATCCAGTTTTATAGACTTAAAATAAATGTTTTTTTTTTAATGGATGAATTAGATGGTGAATGGAAAGTATGCAACAAAGACAATCTAGGTAAAGAAGCTCAAATATATGATTTGTTTCACATTTTTTGTTCACTGCAAACTTTATTTAATAGTTTTGATAATTTTACTATAATTCTAAAATGTGGAAAATAGTCACAATAAAGAATGAGTATATTTGTCCAAACATTTGACTGCTAGTAAAAAAAATTTTGCATTATGCCGCGAACAAAAGGTCAAGTTTAGTGAACTCTGACCTGTGAATTAGTGTGATGAGAAGACTGTGACCAATAGAGCGCAACAGTCAGGTGTTTGGGAAGCAAAAGTTCCATTGATTTTCTCCATAGGGGAATTGATTATTAAAGATAATTAATAGACATTTAAAGACAGATGTACCATGAGCTCTGAGGTTGTTCATCGATGGTATATGCTGCTTCTGTTGAACACATCAGTCTGCGTTATTACTACTTCATTTTAAAAAAGAATCGTGTTTAATAGTGAAATTGCTGGTGAACTACACTACCCATGATCCTGAAGAGAGATCCACCAATCAGAGAAACACATTTAAAGAGCTCCGCCCACTCACATGAGGCACTGAGAATGACGCAATCTGTCTTGTATCTTTGTCTTTCTGTCTGATCTTCAAATACTTTTTTGCTTCAAATCAAAGTTTGTAATGTTGTGATTCACCTTGCAGCTGGTTGGTGTGTTTCATGATGCTCTCAACTCTTTTATGAAAGATTTAATGACATCCATATGTGAGAAATGAATGGGAAAAATACTTCGGGAAAAGTGGCAGGCACTGTTGCACTTTTGAAAATGGAAATGTCACACTGACTGAATACAAAGAATTCATATTTCAGAGCTGTTTGTTGTTATTGTTGCAGGAAAGTAGATCATGTGAAAAATATTGTTATTTGTGTTTCATTTTATAAACCAGAAGCCCTCGATCATGACATCATATCCTGTCCGCTGCAGTGTCTGAAATCATTTCACATCTTCAAAGTCTGTTGTGATCGCAGTTTAAATCTTACCAAAAACAAACTGTACAGACAGTAATCTGACTCGAGCTAAAACACACCGGAAATCTGTGAAATGTTTCAGTACTGTGATGTGTGTAGGGAACGTTTATTATGTTGAGATGATGTGAGTGACTCATATTTCATCCATTAAACTTAAACAATAGAGCCGCACACACACACTTACACACACAGACACACTCTCACACAGACAAACACACACACACACACACACACAGACACACTCTCACACAGACACACACACAAACACTCACTCACACACACTTACACACAC